>NC_069499.1:132072141-132122141 GCF_027579735.1 Bombina bombina | reverse complement strand
GAAGAAGCAAAAGTATCAAATTTGTAAAATTTGGCAAAAGTGTGCAGTGAAGACCAAGTCGCTGCCTTACATATCTGGTCAACAGAAGCCTCGTTCTTGAAGGCCCATGTGGAAGCCACAGCCCTAGTGGAGTGAGCTGTGATTCTTTCAGGAGGCTGCCGTCCGGCGGTCTCATAAGCCAATCGAATAATGCTTTTAAGCCAAAAGGAAAGAGAGGTAGCAGTCGCTTTTCGACCTCTCCTTTTACCAGAATAAACAACAAACAAGGAAGATGTTTGTCTGAAATCTTTAGTAGCCTCTAAATAGAACTTTAGAGCACGGACAACGTCCAAATTGTGTAACAAACGTTCCTTCTTTGAAACTGGATTCGGACACAAAGAAGGTACAACTATCTCCTGGTTAATATTTTTGTTAGAAACAATTTTCGGAAGAAAACCAGGCTTAGTACGCAAAACCACCTTATCTGCATGGAACACCAGATAGGGCGGAGAACACTGCAGAGCAGATAACTCTGAAACTCTTCTAGCAGAAGAAATAGCAACCAAAAACAAAACTTTCCAAGATAGTAACTTAATATCTAAGGAATGTAAAGGTTCAAACGGAACCCCTTGAAGAACTGAAAGAACTAGATTTAGACTCCAGGGAGGAGTCAAAGGTCTGTAAACAGGCTTGATCCTAACCAGAGCCTGAACAAATGCTTGAACATCTGGCACAGCTGCCAGTCTTTTGTGCAGTAAAACAGATAAAGCAGAGATCTGTCCCTTTAGAGAACTTGCAGATAATCCTTTCTCCAAACCTTCTTGAAGAAAGGATAGAATCTTAGGAATTTTTATCTTGTTCCATGGGAATCCTTTGGATTCACACCAACAGATATATTTTTTCCATATTTTATGGTAAATCTTTCTAGTTACAGGCTTTCTAGCCTGAATCAGAGTATCTATTACAGAATCTGAAAATCCATGCTTTGATAAAATCAAGCGTTCAATCTCCAAGCCGTCAGTTGGAGGGAAACCAGATTCGGATGTTCGAATGGACCCTGAACAAGAAGGTCCTGTCTCAAAGGTAGCTTCCATGGTGGAGCCGATGACATATTCACCAGGTCTGCATACCAAGTCCTGCGTGGCCACGCAGGAGCTATCAAGATCACTGAGGCCCTCTCCTGATTGATCCTGGCTACCAGCCTGGGAATGAGAGGAAACGGTGGGAATACATAAGCTAGGTTGAAGGTCCAAGGTGCTACTAGTGCATCTACTAGGGTCGCCTTGGGATCCCTGGATCTGGACCCGTAGCAAGGAACCTTGAAGTTCTGACGAGACGCCATCAGATCCATGTCTGGAATGCCCCATAATTGAGTTATTTGAGCAAAGATTTCCGGATGGAGTTCCCACTCCCCCGGATGGAATGTCTGATGACTCAGAAAATCCGCTTCCCAATTTTCCACTCCTGGGATGTGGATCGCAGACAAGTGGCAGGAGTGATCCTCCGCCCATTGAATTATTTTGGTCACTTCTTTCATCGCCAGGGAACTCCTTGTTCCCCCCTGATGATTGATATATGCAACGGTCGTCATGTTGTCTGACTGGAACCTTATGAATTTGGCCTTTGCTAGTTGAGGCCAAGCTCTGAGAGCATTGAATATCGCTCTCAGTTCCAGAATGTTTATCGGGAGAAGAGACTCCTCCAGAGACCATAGTCCCTGAGCTTTCAGGGATTCCCAGACCGCGCCCCAGCCCACTAGACTGGCGTCGGTCGTGACAATGACCCACTCTGGTCTGCGGAAGCTCATTCCCTGGGACAGATTGTCCAGGGTCAGCCACCAACGGAGTGAATCTCTGGTCTTTTGATCTACTTGAATCATCGGAGACAAGTCTGTATAATCCCCATTCCACTGTTTGAGCATGCACAGTTGTAATGGTCTTAGATGAATTCGTGCAAAAGGAACTATGTCCATTGTTGCAACCATCAATCCTATTACTTCCATGCACTGCGCTATGGAAGGACGAGGAACAGAATGAAGTACTTGACAAGAGCTTAGAAGTTTTGATTTTCTGACCTCTGTCAGAAAAATCCTCATTTCTAAGGAATCTATTATTGTTCCCAAGAAGGGAACTCTTGTCGACGGGGACAGAGAACTTTTTTCTTTGTTCACCTTCCATCCGTGAGATCTGAGAAAGGCTAGGACGATGTCCGTATGAGCCTTTGCTTTTGACAGGGACGACGCTTGTATTAGGATGTCGTCCAAGTAAGGTACTACTGCAATGCCCCTTGGTCTTAGAACCGCTAGAAGGGACCCTAGTACCTTTGTGAAAATCCTTGGAGCAGTGGCTAATCCAAATGGAAGTGCCACAAACTGGTAATGCTTGTCCAGAAAAGCGAACCTTAGAAACTGATGATGTTCCTTGTGGATAGGAATATGTAGGTACGCATCCTTTAAATCCACGGTAGTCATAAATTGACTTTCCTGGATGGTGGGTAGGATCGTTCGAATAGTTTCCATTTTGAACGATGGTACCCTGAGAAATTTGTTTAGGATCTTCAAATCCAAAATTGGTCTGAATGTTCCCTCTTTTTTGGGAACTACGAACAGATTGGAATAAAATCCCATTCCTTGTTCTCTTATTGGAACTGGATGTATCACTCCCATCTTTAACAGGTCTTCTACACAATGTAAGAATGCCTGTCTCTTTATTTGGTTTGAGGATAAGTGAGACCTGTGGAACCTTCCCCTTGGGGGTAGTTCCTTGAATTCCAGGAGATAACCTTGAGAAACTATTTCTAGCGCCCAAGGATCCTGAACATCTCTTGCCCAAGCCTGAGCAAAGAGAGAGAGTCTGCCCCCCACTAGATCCGGTCCCGGATCGGGGGCTATCCCTTCATGCTGTTTTGGTAGCAGTGGTAGGCTTCTTGGCCTGCTTACCCTTGTTCCAGCCTTGCATTGGTTTCCAGGCTGGTTTGGGCTGTGAGGCATTACCCTCTTGCTTAGAGGATGCAGAATTAGAGGCTGGTCCGTTTCTGCGAAAGGGACGAAAATTAGGCTTATTCTTAGCCTTAAAAGACCTATCCTGTGGGAGGGCGTGGCCCTTTCCCCCAGTGATGTCTGAAATAATCTCTTTCAATTCTGGTCCAAATAATGTTTTACCTTTGAAAGGGATGTTAAGCAATTTTGTCTTGGAAGACACATCCGCTGACCAAGACTTTAGCCAAAGCGCTCTGCGCGCCACGATAGCAAACCCTGAATTTTTCGCCGCTAATCTAGCTAATTGCAAAGCGGCATCTAAAACAAAAGAGTTAGCCAATTTAAGTGCGTGAACTCTGTCCATAACCTCCTCATATGGAGTTTCTCTACTGAGCGACTTTTCTAGTTCCTCGAACCAGAAACACGCTGCCGTAGTGACAGGAACAATGCATGAAATTGGTTGTAGAAGGTAACCTTGCTGTACAAAAATCTTTTTAAGCAAACCTTCTAATTTTTTATCCATAGGATCTTTAAAAGCACAACTATCTTTGATAGGAATAGTAGTGCGTTTGTTTAGAGTAGAAACTGCCCCCTCGACCTTGGGGACTGTCTGCCATAAGTCCTTTCTGGGGTCGACTATAGGAAATAATTTCTTAAATATAGGGGGGGGAACAAAAGGTATGCCGGGCTTTTCCCACTCTTTATTTACTATGTCCGCCACCCACTTGGGTATAGGAAAAGCGTCGGGGGGCACCGGAACCTCTAGGAACTTGTCCATCTTACATAATTTCTCTGGAATGACCAAATTGTCACAATCATCCAGAGTAGATAACACCTCCTTAAGCAGTGCGCGGAGATGTTCTAATTTAAATTTAAATGTCACAACATCAGGTTCAGCTTGATGAGAAATTTTTCCTGAATCTGAGATTTCTCCATCAGACAAAACCTCCCTCATGGCCCCTTCAGATTGGTGTGAGGGTATGTCAGAACAATTATCATCAGCGCCCTCTTGCTCTTCAGTGTTTAAAACAGAGCAATCGCGCTTTCTCTGATAAGTAGGCATTTTGGATAAAAAATTTGCTATGGAGTTATCCATTACAGCCGTTAATTGTTGCATGGTAATAAGTATTTCACCACAGTGTCTTAAAGCATTAAAAGTATTGCACACCAAATTTCAGAGCTTTAACCCTTAAAATAACGGAACCGGAGCCGTTTTTAAATTTAACCCCTATACAGTCCCAGCTATAGTCTTTGCTGAGACCCAACCAAGCCCAGAGGGGAATACGATACCAAATGACGCCTTCTAGAAGCTTTTTTAGTGATTCTTAGATCCTCACACATGCATCTGCATGCCCTGCTCTCCAAAAACAACTGCGCAGTAATGGCGCGAAAATGAGGCTCAGTCTATAACTAGAAAGGCCCCCAGACTAAAAAAGGTGTCCAACACAGTGCCTGCCGTTTTTTAAACGTTCCCCAAGATTATAAATGCCAATTGTTAGCTAGAATCTGAATAATATGCCCCAATAAAGCAATCGATTTAGCCCATAAAAATGTCTACCAGTTTTTTAGCCCTTTTTAAGCCCTTTATTCTTTTATGTTTGACTAAGAAAATGGCTTACTGGTCCCCATGAGGGGAAATGACAGCCTTCCAGCATTACTCAGTCTTGTTAGAAATATGGCTAGTCATACCTTAAGCAGAAAAGTCTGCTAACTGTTTCCCCCAACTGAAGTTACTTCATCTCAACAGTCCTATGTGGAAACAGCAATCGATTTTAGTTACTGTCTGCTAAAATCATCTTCCTCTTACAAACAGAAATCTTCATCCTTTTCTGTTTCAGAGTAAATAGTACATACCAGCACTATTTTAAAATAACAAACACTTGATAGAAGAATAAAAACTACATTAAAACACAAAAAAACTCTTAACCATCTCCGTGGAGATGTTGCCTGTGCAACGGCAAAGAGAATGACTGGGGTGGGCGGAGCCTAGGAGGGACTATGTGGCCAGCTTTGCTGGGACTCTTTGCCATTTCCTGTTGGGGAAGAGAATATCCCACAAGTAAGGATGACGCCGTGGACCGGACACACCAATGTTGGAGAAATAGCTGTAATGCCGTCTGTGAACATGATTTCCTTGGCATAAGCATTAAGCTAAAGCTTACACTTTATAAGACATATGGGCAGAGTTTATTGGCCTTTGGTTCTTAGCAGCTATCAAAAACAAAATGTATTCTTACCTGATAAATTATTTTCTTTCTTGGTAGTGAGAGTCCATGAGAATCTTTACTTTTGGAAAATACATCACCTGGCCACCAGAAGGCAAAGACACACAAAACCAGAGCTACTAATTATCCCTTCTATTTCGCCTTCCCTCCCAGTAGTCTTATAGCCGAGGATAGAGAGACAAAAGTGGTAAAGGGGTGCAAAGTAAGACCATTGCCACCAAAAACAAATGGACAGGATCAGAATATGAGGAGGTAGCAGAAGAGAAGATAAGATTGTCATTAGCATAGAAAAGAGGACAGAAGGAAGAGTATCTGGAGAAAAGTTCAGATATATAGGGTGAGCAGTGTTTTGAAGGCCTTGAATGTTAGGGTCAGGATTTTGTGTTTTATTTTGGAGGCTAGAGGAAGCCAGTGAAAGGATTGTCAGAGAGGTGCAGAAGATGAGGTGTGACATGTAAGGAAGATCAGCCTGGCAGAAGCATTATGGATTGTAAATGAGGTAGACAGCAGCTGGGGTGACCGCAGAGCATGGAGTTACAATAGTCAAGTCAGAAAATTATGAGAAAGTGGATTAAAATCTTGGCTGTGTCTTGTGTGAGGAAGTGGATTTTAGAAGGAGGGGAGAATATAAAGCTTAGTATTAGATAGATTTAGCTTAAGGTAGTAAGAGGACATCCAGGATGAAATATTAGAAAGACAGTTAGTGACACAAGTTAGCAAGGAAGGGGATAGGTCTGGCACAGATAGGAAGATTTGGGTGTCAACAGCATAACATTTTTATTAAAACCGTAGGGACTTTATTAAAGGGACAGTAAACACCTTGTAATTACAAGACATTTCTGTTGTGCTACTACAGAATAACATATCAGTCAAGTCTTAACTTTTTAAAACAAATTAAACCTTATTCTGCAATTAGTTTTCAATAGCCAAACTCCACCCAACATTTGCCTTATTTGATGGAGCCAATCTAAGCTTTAGTCAGCAGATAACCAGGTTAGCCATGGTCATAAAGTTAGTAACAAATGCATTTATTTGCAGTTTTTATCAGTTAAAGTCAATTAGGGACAGATATCTAGCAGTGTTAGCCTTGAAAAGTCAGCAGTGTTCATTTCAAGTTCTGAGTATTCGAAATTGCTCAATTTTCAAATCTAAATTACATGAAAGGGGCATAATAAATAATGATAATGATATTGCCAAGTAGTTTCATTATGTATAACTAAACATTTTATAGAACAACCTCAAGGTGTTTACTGTCCCTTTAAGGGTCCTAAGGATGAATTATAGATTGAGAAGAGAAAGCAGCAGGAAAAAGACCAGAGCATTGTGGTACCCCAATAGAAAGTGGCAAAGGGTCAAAGAATGCACCTGAGAAGGATACACTAAAGGTATGGTTAGACAGGTAGGATGAGACCACAAAAAGTGTCACAAATGCCAAAGGTCTGGTGGGTTTGGTGCAAAAAGATGGTCAACAGTATCAAAAGCTGCAGACAGATCAAGAATTATTAACAGAGAGAAATGGCCTTTAGATTTTGTTGTAAGTAGGTCATTTGTAACCTTAATAATTCAGTTTCTGTGGAGTGTTGGGTGAAATCCAGATTGCAATGTATCAAGGAGGGAGTTTGATGTGAGGAAACAGACATGTTTATACTAGCCTTTCCAGAAATTTTAAGGCAAGGGGGAGTTTATAAATAGGGTGGTAGTAGGATTAGAAGATTGGATCAAGAAAAAAGTTTGTGTTGTTTTTTTGTGTGTAAACAGAAGGGACTAGCACATGTTTAAGGGATGAGGGAAATATACCAGTTCTGAGGGAGAGGTTAAAGATGTGTGAAGATTGAAGTAAGAGTAGGAATGAGGGAGGTCTGTAGTTGTCAGGGTGGGATAAAGGGAACAGGTAGTGAGGTGAGAGGACAATATAAGGGTAGAATGTATGTTGTTGTTTAAGTGGCTGGCAAAATCCTGAACCGAGTGGTAATAGGAGGTGGCGTTGGGTGGAGAAGGGTATTGAAAGAGGAAAACAGACATTTTGGGTTTGAAGAAAGAGTAGAGATAAGAGCAGATAAGTAATCCTGCTTAGAGAGTGGCAGAATAGTAGCTGTTCAAGATGAACTTAGAGTAAAGCAAGTCAGCTGAAAAGACTTTCTCCAATGTCTCTGAGCAGAGCAGAAAGATCTGCGTATGTAGCGTGACAGAGGAGTAAGCAAATTATATTTTAAACCCACTCAAATTCTTCACATTGAATACTATGTGATTTTGTATAAGTAGATATCTCTATACCTATTCACTTACCCATCTATATATCTATTATTATTATTTAGAAAGCACAAACAGATTCTGCAGCGCTATCTATGTGAATGTTATTTGTTAAGGAAGAGATTGGCAATGTATGTTTACTCAAAGATACATTAAAGGGACAGTGAAAATGTACCCTTTCATGTGTGGCCTATGATCCACTAGAGTGTCTTAAAATTATTAAATACAACTCATTTAACCTTTATTTTGTCATTTGAAATTGCTGATTTACCTATTAAAACCACCAGCTATAATAAAAAATGTCAATACTGCAATAATGGGTAAAGAAAACTTTTGTTAGCAAATACCACAGAAAGCGGGCATGGAGGTAAAAGTCCAAAAATGTATTAAGCATCTTGCCAAAACAAGATGAAATGAACATGAAGTGTAGGAGACACGGCCTTACGTGTTTCGGGTACAGACCGCCTTACTCATAGACCTGTGTCTTCTAATCCCTACCCAAAAATATTTAGAGGCAAATCTGCAATCTGATAGGTGATAATTAGATTCAACTATTAAAGAGACAGTGGAACATATAGAGTAAACAATAAGAAAACAGAATTTCTAAAACATTGAATGTCATGCATTGATATAGTAAATTCAAATCATATATTGGTAAGTTGGTATCGAAGAAATCACAATTATTCTCAGAGACATAGTATATGCCTTCAGACATAAGGGGGCTTAGTTACCACGGATTAAATATGGAATTAACTACTCTATCTACTACAGAGGCATCACAAATAATTGCCCACTAAGACATGGTATATGTCTCATAACTATATGGGTTTAAACATAATCCACCACTGTAGTAATTAGTAGCAATTTTTTTTTACTTATAACATTCATGAGGGGGAAAACAGGGTGGGAGAAGAAAGTTTGGTGAAGAAATAAGATGCCAACACAGAACAATATTTCGAATTATCAATATTGTCAAAGGGACAGTATATTGTAAAATTGTTTTTCTCTTTATGTATTTCCTATTACTTTTGTCAACCAACTGCAGAGCATAAAATGTATGAGAATTTGCTTTTTAAGGTTTATTTGTGTATATGAAATTACCGATTTTGTGTTTTGAAGGCATAATCAGATCTCATTACTATCACATTGTGTACATATATATATATATATATATATATATATATATATGCTTCTTTATGTTATAGCTGCCTGTAAACCAAAGGCCAATACTTGGAGAGAACAATGGAAAATTAACATTTTATTACCTTATCCCTTCTATACTCCATTGTGAGTGTAATTTCTTCTGCTTGGACCTAAGGCTAGAAACTTTTAGAATAGGTGGGAATACCACAGGATAAATCAACTATTTCAAATGCCAATATAAGGGTGAAGGAAATACTTGTAAACAGTTTAATACACTCCAGCAGGTAAAGTAGATCATTGGGAACAAATTAAAGGGGAGAAAATGTTTGAGTAAACTGTCCTTTTAAGATGTTTATGTATTCATTCACTAACCTCACATATGGTACAACTGACATACTGTAGATTACAATTTTTACACCAAATTAAATAAACTACAAACTTTGTTCTACAGTTTGATCATGTGTCTTGTGTATATACCTTTTGAGTGATATACATACTGAAGTGTGGTCACAGGCCTTGCAAGATCTTCCCCCACATTTATAGTGACCCTGAAATGTAAACTGAATATTCTGGTGCTCTCTTTGTCAAGTCATGCTGGAGGCCAGAATATTCCCTAGAGTTTTGTTCCGTCTGCTTACAAACTGACATCCTTGTCTAATTGTTTTAGCTAAATCGTTGTCTCCAAATAAAATGGGTAAATGTTTTTTTCATAATTTTATACACTTATATACTACTATTCTTCTTGATTTTATCTGTTAATAAAAGCTTTCTATCCAAATCTTTGACTTCATTAAATCCTTTTTCAATAACATAATTTGGATAACCCCTTTGAAGAAGTCGTAATTTCATATCTTTACTTTCCTCAACAAAAAGCTGATAGATGGGTGCAGTTTAGTTTTATTCGTATGAACGGACCGATACCAAACTGGCAATGTTTAGGATGTGAACTCTTTGCGTGTAAAAAAAGAGTATTAGACAATATTTTCTATAAAGGTCAGAAATAATCATACCTAAATCATCATCATCCTTCAATTGGAGATCCAAATAAGAAACTACATTAGTCTTAAAATTGTGTGTAAATTGTAACCCACAGTTGTTCTGATTAAGGTATTCAACAAAATAATGGGCTTGGTCTTCAGGACCAGACCAAATAAAAATCAAGTCATCAATATATCTTTTACACATAATATGGTCTTTATACGGGTTTCTATCTCCAAAGATGTGGGCCAGCTACCATCAACCAATAAACAGGTTGGAATAGAAGGGTGCAAACTTTGCCCCATAGCTGTCCCACGCCTCTGGAGATAGAAAGACCAAAACCTGTAAGGCCATGCTGGAGCCACCAGCAATATAAACGATTGGTCCATGATGATTTTGGAGATCACTCTTGGAAGAAGAACTAGAGGCAGGAAAATATAAGCAGGCCGATAACATCAAGGAAGTGTCAATGCATCCACTGCTTCAGCCTGAGGATCCCTGGACCTGGACAGGTACCTGGGAAGTTTCTTGTTTAGATGAGAAACCATCAGATCTATTTCTGGAAGACCCCACATCTGAACAACCTGAGAAAACACATCTGGATGGAGGGACCACTCCCCCGGATGTAAAGTCTGACGGCTTAGATAATCCACCTCCCAATTGTCTATACCTCGGATATGAACTGCAGAAATTAGACAGGAGCTGGATTCCGCCCAAGCAAGTATCCAAGATACTTCTTTCATAGCTTAGGGACTGTGAGTCCCAACCTGATGATTGACATATGCCACAGTTGTGATATTGTCTGCCTGAAAACAAATGAACGATTCTCTCTTTAACAGAGGCCAAATCTGAAGAGCCCTGAAAATATTGATTGGTAATCTCGCCTCTTGAGATTTCCAAACCCCTTGTGCGTGAGATCCCCAAACAGCTCCCCAACCTGAAAGACTCGCATCTGTTGTGATCACAGTCCAGGTTGGACAAACAAAAGAGGCCCCTTGAACTATACGATGGTGATCTAACCACCAAGTCAGAGATAGTCGAACATTAGAATTTAAGGATATTAATTGTGATATCCTTGTATAATCCCTGCACCATTGGTTCAGCATACAAAGCTGGAGAGGTCTCATATGAAAACGAACAAAGGGGATCGCGTCCGATGCTGCAGTCATGAGACCTAAAACTTCCATGCACATAGCTACTGAAGGGAATAACTGAGACTGGAGGTTCCGACAGGCTGCAACCAATTTTAAATGTCTCGTCTGTTAGAGAAAGAGTCATGGACACTGAATCTATCTGGAAACCTAAAAAGGTGACCCTTGTCTGAGGAATCAAATAACTTTTTGGTAAATTGATCCTCCAACCATGTTTTCGAAGAAATAACACTAGTTGATTCATGTGAGATTCTGCAGAACGTAAAGACTGAGCTAGTACCAAGTTATCGTCCAAATAAGGAAACACCACAATACCCCGCTCTCTGATTACAGAGAGTAGGGCACCGAAAACCTTTGAAAAGATTCTTGGAGCTGTCGCTAGGCCAAAAGGAAGAGCGACAAATTGGTAATGCTTATCTAGAAAAGAGAATCTCAGAAACTGATAATGATCTGGATGAATCGGAATATGAAGATATGCATCCTGCAAGTCTATTGTGGACATATAATGTCCTTGCTGAACAAAAGGCAGAATAGTCCTTATAGTCACCATTTTGAAAGTTGGTACTCTTACATAACGATTCAAAATTTTCAGATCCAAAAATGGTCTGAATAAATTTTCTTTCTTTGAGACAATGAATAGATTTGAATAAAACCCCAGACCATGTTCCTGAAACGGAACTGGCTTGATTACCCCTGAAAAGTCCAGGTCTGAAACACATTTCAGGACAGCCTGAGCCTTTACTGGATTTGCTGGGATGTGTGAGAGAAAATATCTTCTCACAGGAGGTCTTACTCTGAATCCTATTCGGTACCCCTGAGAGACAATACTCAGAATCCATTGATTTTGGACAGAATTTGTCCAAACATCCTTGAAAATTCTTAATATGCCCCCTACCAGCTGAGCTGGAATGAGGGCCGCACTTTAATGCAGACTTGGGGCTGGCTTTGGTCTCTTAAATGGCTTGGATTTATTCCAATTTGAGGAAGGCTTCCAATTGGAAACAGACTCCTTGGGGGAAGGATTAGGTTTCTGTTCCTTATTCTGTCGAAAGGAACGAAAACGATTAGAAGCTTTAGATTTACCCTTAGGTCTTTTATCCTGAGGCAAAAAAACTCCCTTCCCCCCAGTGACAGTTGAAATAATTGAATCCAACTGAGAACCAAATAACTTATTACCTTGGAAACAAAGAGATAGCAATCTAGAAGTCTAGCTTTAAGATTTAAGCCACAAAGCTCTTCTAGCTAAAAAAGAAATAGATTTAACATCAATTTTGATGATATCAAAAATGGCATCACAAATAAAATGATTAGCATGTTGAAGCAAGCGAACAATGCTAGACAAATCAGAATCCAATTCTTGTTGCGCTAAATTTTCCAACTAAAAAGTTGATGCAGCTGCAACATCAGCCAATGAAATTGCAGGCCTGAGATGATGACCTGAATATAAATAGGCTTTCCTTAGATAAGATTCAAGTTTCCTATCTAAAGGATCTTTAAAAGAAGTACTATCTTCCATAGGAATAGTAATACATTTAGCAAGAGTAGAGATAGCCCCATCAACTTTGGGGATCTTTTCCCCAAAAGTCTCTAAAGTAACTGCTGGCAAAGGATACATTTTTTTAAACCTTGAAAAAGGAATAAAAGAAGTACCAGGCCTATTCCATTCCTTAGAAATCATATCAGAAATAGCATCAGGAACTGGAAAAACCTCTGGAATAACTACAGGAGGTTTATAAACAGAATTTAAACGTTTGCTAGTTTTAATATCAAGAGGACTAGTTTCCTACATATCCAATGTAATCAACACTTCTTTTAACAAAGAACGAATATACTCTATTTTAAATAAATAAGTAGATTTGTCAGTGTCAATATCTGAGGCAGGATTTTCTGAACCAGATAGATCCTCATCAGAGAAGGATAATTCAGTATGTTGTCGGTCATTTGAAATTTCATCAACTTTATGAGAAGTTTTAAAAGACCTTTTACGTTTATTAGAAGGCGGAATGGCAGACAAAGCCTTCTGAATAGAATCAGCAATAAATTCTTTTAAATTCACAGGTATATCTTGAAGGAACAGCAATAGGCAACGTACTATTACTGATGGACACATTATCTGCATATCATGACAACTATTACAAACCAAAGCTGGAGATATAACCTCCACAAGTTTACAACAAATGCACTTAGCTTTGGTAGAAGTGTTATCAGGCAGCAGGGATCCAACAGTGATTTCTGAGACAGGATCAGATTGAGACATCTTGCAAATGTATGAGAAAAAAAACGACATATAAAGCAAAATTATCAATTTCCTTATATGGCAGTTTCAGGAATGGGAAAAAAATGCAAACAGCATAGGCCTCTGATAGAAAAAAAGGCAAGAGGCATATAGGAATGGAGTCTTAAATAATGAAAATATTTGGCGGCAAGTATGACGCACAACACAAACAGAATTTTTTTTTTTTTGGTGCTAACATCCGGAAATTACACACTCGCATCATAGTTGACGCCAAGTCCTTTCACAAGGTTGCATCTTCAAAGATGCCGGAAGTGACGAATTTGCATCATCGAAAGTAACTTTGCGCCAAAAAAACTTGCGCCAAAAATGACGCAATAAGCTTTAGCATTTTGCGCCCTCGCGAGCCTAATTCTGCCTGCGAATTTGAAAATGACAGTCAATTGAAAAAAAGACTATACCCCAGGTAAGAAATAAATTTTCCTAAAAAATGCATTTCCCAGATATGAAACTGACAGTCTGCAAAAGGAAATATACTGAAAACCTGACTCATGGCAAATATAAGTACAATACATATATTTAAAACTTTATATAAATACATAAAGTGCCAAACCATAGCTGAGAGTGTCTTAGGAAATGAAAACATACTTACCAAGACACCCAATCCACATATAGCAGATAGCCAAACCAGTACTGAAACGGTTATCAGTAGAGGTAATGGAATATGAGAGTATATCGTCGATCTGAAAAGGGAGGTAGGAGATGAATCTCTATGACCGATAACAGAGAAACTATGAAATAGATCTCCCGTGAGGAAAACCATTGCACTCAATAGGTGATACTCCCTTCACATCCCTCTGACATTCACTGTACTCTGAGAGGAATCTGGCTTCAAAATGCTGAGAAGCGCATATCAACGTAGAAATCTTAGCACAAACTTACTTCACCACCTCCATAGGAGGCAAAGTTTGTAAAACTGAATTATGGGTGTGGTGAGGGTGTACTTATAGGCATTTTGAGGTTTGTATATCCCATACGTCACTAGCTCATGGACTCTTGCCAATTACATGAAAGAAATGGTCTTTATACGGGTTTCTATCTCCAAAGATGTGGGACAGCTCCCATCAACCAATAAACACCTTGGAATAGGAGGGTGCAAACTTTGCCCCCATAGCTGTCCCACTCCTCTGGAGATAGAAATTTAATCAAAATAATTGTGTTGGAGAAGAAACTCCAATGTTTGTAAAATAAAACCTTTTAGGTCAAATGAATATGTGTGAATTTGTCTAAAATATAACCCACTGCTTTAATTCCCAGATGATGTGGTATTGCAAAGTAAAGTCCCACTACATTTACTCTTAGCCAAGAGAACTGAGAAGTCCATTTTATGTCCTGAATTTAGGAAAGTCCACTTCATTACCTACAACATTACCACCTTTATCAGCTTTGCAAATTACCAAAAGTTCCCTAGATTTTAGCGACCTAATCACCTCTCTTTCACTAGATGTCAAGTTGGACCTATTATTTAAGTCTTGTTCAGAAAAAGCCACCAAATCCTCTTCCACTTGAAATATATTCAAATAAACCCCTCGTGAATATATAGGGTAAAAATAAGATTTTGGGGTAAACCCTACATGTGAAGTTTTAGGCAAAGACTGTGGAGAAGATTTGAATTCTAATTCAAACAGGGAAAATGTATCCAAAACAGTAGCAAAGTACCAAAATAAGAGTAATATTGCGTATAAAACAGTTAACATCCAGCATGGTTTCAAAGAAGTTAAAAGAAGGTGACGGAACAAAACTTAGGCCATATTTGAGAACTTGTATCCCACTCTCTGATAATCTACCATTAGATAAATTGACTACATCTAAATACTGTACTTGTTTTTGACTTTGGTTTGCCTGAGTGAATTATTGCTTGTTCTGCCTTTTTCCTCTTCTTTTGTTCTTTCTCCACCTCCTTTTCTTACAGCCCCCCTGTGAAGATCCTTTTGGGGGTCAGTTGTAGTTGGAATCCCTTGAGTAGCGGGCATACATTGAGGTGAGGGCTCTACTAACTGTGAGAGGGTAGGTAATGCTTGTAAGGAGGATGCCAATTCAATCTGGTGTGTGCTATATGGTATAGTCTGTGAACTGTAAGTTGTCAGTCTATCATTCTTAAGAATAGGCTTATATGGTGTATGGTATAGTACTGACTTACTAGTATCTATTTGATAACATATATTGTATAGGTGTATTTTTTTATAATCGCCTCATCAGTAGAATCAAAATAAGTATCAATAAAAGAAACATGTTTAGTCTGTGGTGACCGGGATCCAGTTCTATGTCTACTACGACCTCCTCCCCTAGAGAAGAAAGATCTTTTAGTTTCAAAAGTTGGCCATCTATAGACATTATCACAGGAATAATCGTGACTGCCCCTATAAAATATGTATTCAGTTTGAGAGTAACAATTTCTGCCTTAATTTTAGATAGTCATCTGTAACAAAGTATCTAGTTTGTGATCGTCTGAATGATTTACAAACTTGTTCATATCCTTTTGTAACTCTACAATTTGCCGTCTTTGTACTGCCAATACATGAGTTTTATGTTCAATTAACAATTGTACCAGTTTTAGTGAACTTATAGTTAACACAGTCTATGTTAGTAATGTGTCCAAACAAGTATCACTGAAGTGTCAGGACCTAGCAACTCTTAAGTCTTTTTTAGTAGGTATTAGTAAAAAAAAACGTTAAGAAGCTCACCTTACTTGTATTTGCTGTAGCGCCCTGTATGATCCCAGAACCAGCCAAGGAGATATATCATGTTCTCAGTGAGCAGCCTAGAGATTTATTCAGTGAAGACTGGAAAGCGTCCAAATAGTGGCTGTTAACAGGCTGATGAAAGATGGACCTTACTGCACAACCAGTGCCCGGAAACCCGGCTTTCAGAGGAACGCTAAACCGGGAGCGGTGTTTCGGTTCTCCTTGCGCCCTTTGTAACAAATACAGAGAGCCAGCATCAATCGAGTAGTCAGCGTTATAGATCAGCTGGTAATGGCTCCACCTCTGTGTGCTCCATGCACCCGACAAACGGTCCAAGAGGATTTCAAATGGCTCACAAACAAAGCGCCACCTTAACAGGAAGAATCCAGGAACTGCAACCCCGGCAAATCGCCAAACGAGACAGCCAAGCTCACACAGCCAGCAAACACCAAAGAAGGCAGGCACAGAGGTAAAAGTCCAAATATTTATTAAGCGTCTTGCCAAAACAAGATTAAATGAACATGAACGGTAGGAGACATGGCCTTACGTGTTTACGGCTCTATATTACCAAGAGCCAGTAGAAGAAACAGTCCTAGTGGTGGATGGGAAAGAGGGGTACTGAAGCTTTTTTGTTTTGTTTGTTTTTTATTGTTCTTTTAAAGTTTTAGGCTCTATGTATACAGAGATATGATATGGAGTGATTGCTATGTACAGAGTAATAAGATGAGGTCTGCTTTCCGTGCAAGCTCAGTACATTTTAATGGGTTGTTATAAATTTCCCATAATTTTTTTACTCTGCAGCTGGTATAACAAGTGATTGGAAACACTTTAAAGGGAAAATAATTTTACAGTGCACTGTCTCAAACCTGCTGGGTACAAACACAACAGTAGCTATGCTACTGTTTCTCCTTCTGTGCCTACAGTTCTCTCCAAAGCCGGTCTCTTATTTTTACCTGTTACTGGTGAAGCTCCTCAGATTCATACAGGGCACTTCCAATCTTGACCATGTGACAGAAGCAAGAAATCAGTGACATTGTTATCTTTTAGATAAGCTTTATCCTTTTCTTTAGTTTAATGTGCACAATACAAAGGGCTTGATTTATCAAACCCTTCTCTCCCCCTTTTACAGCAGGTTTGCACAAACGAACCTGCAGTCAGGATTTATCAAGCAGCGCTCATCAGACCGCTGCTTCCTTGCCCTGTTCTCCAACTTTTAAGTGGAGAATTTCAAACTCCCCAGTCTCTTACGACAGGGGAGATTGACAGCTCCTGCCCGCGCATGATTGTTTGGGGCAGGGTTGTGCTCCTATGCAATGGTTAATGCAGGCAGCAGATTGCTACCCCCCCCCCCCCCCAGAGGAGAAGCCAGGCGGACGGGAGCGACTATGTACTATGTGATAAATAGGCTAAAAGCGTGAGCTTTGCATTTTTGTAGTGACTGCATTGCTCTATATTATTCCTAAGGTCTTTGTTATATTTGTTATGAGACGTAACCTGTGTAAAAAAAACAAATTGCACAAAGTTGTAAAAAGGTTCTCAATATCAGTGATCTGTGACTGTGCATCACTTCTGTCATGGGACGTTTAAATACGTGCTCAACAAGATGGTAGTGTCCAGTATAAATATGTGAAGCTTCAGCAACCAGCATCTGTAAGAACGGCTGTGAAGAGAGCTGCAAAGCACAGGTGGAAAAACAAGAAGTGTGATTGTACCCAGCAGTTAATATCCATTTAAACTGATTTTAAAAACAAAATGAAGCATAAACTGGTGCACAATTCATCACTGTTTGCTTAATAAACACAATTATCACAGAATATAAACTTTTTATTATTATCATTATTACTGTTCTTTTATTGAGGTTATAAAAATACAATTGCAAATAGCATTTGGTTTTACAAAACAGAGAACAGGTTTTTTTTGTAGGGGTACTCAAACCCCCTCCTCTGTCATCTCAGAACCGGTAATATATGCAATCAAACTTTAGTTTTCATAAGAGGGTGCTGCAAAATATATCAAGCATTGTAAATAGCTTTGTTCCTGAGCACAATATATCGATCAATACCGGCACCTTTTTTATTTAATAGAAAACAAGCACTGATTATCACAATATCATAACATGACAGTAGGGTAAGTTTAACCAATAGAATACAAACATCAAATACAGTATTACATAGACCTCTTTTTGTTGTATATTTACATTTATACTCCTCTCTATCTTGACGCCACTTTTGGACCTCCTCAAAAGCAATCAGTTCAAAACAAAGGAGGAAATAGCAAAAAATCTTAGAATGTGGGTTCATGTTTTAACCATTAACTGGAAAATGGAAAAGGAAGACCTTTTTTTAAAGAAACACTGAAAGTTAAAAAAAAATGAAAAACTAATAAATTCACTGTTATTAGGCACAGCTCTACTGGTACTCATTGCAACTTCATATTCTGGGCACTGCAAACATTCTATTTATACATTTATTTAAACATAGCTCTAAATGTCTCCATCACATGCTCATTTATACAGAGATCGACAAGCCAACATGGTAGTACAGGTGCTCTGAATAGGGGTCAATTAAAGCTTATTTTTAAGATCATTTAGCTGGGGTTTTTTTATGCCAAATGTATTTGCATGAATTAAAGAATTTCACCAACATCCCTTTAATGGTTTCATGATGTAAAACTAAAAAAACTTCACTTTAATCTGCAAAGCTATATTATTCCAGCTTCTGCCTGTGACCACGAATTCCCAAAAACAGTAAAGAACTGGAGGGACCCCCATCCTTTGTGGGCATGGAGGTTTGATAGTGGATTGTTCACTCTCAAATCTCTGATTAACCTAATTAATGTACAGATGGTATCAGAACTAGATTGCATGCAAGCTGCTCCTACTTATTCACAAGAGGAATTCTGAAATATATTTTAAAGGGACAGTAAAGTCAAAATATAACATTCATGACTCATATAGAGCATGCAATGTTAAACAAGTTTTCAAAACAAAATTCTATTATCTAATTGGTTTTGTACGCCTGTATCCTTTGTTGAAAAGCATACCTAGGTAGGCTCAGGAGAAGCAGTACACTACTGGGAGCTAGCTGCAGATTGGTGGCTCTACATATATGATTTTTTTCACTGTCTCACCACAAGAATAGTGCATCGCTGCTATTTTAACAAAGGGTTCCATGAGAATGAAGAAAATGTAATAATAGAAGTAAATTGAACGCTTTTTTAAAATGTAATGCTCTTTCTGAATCATGAAAGAAAAACTTTGCGTTTCATGTCCCTTTAAGAGCAAAAACAACCACCAATGTTATTCAATAATTCACTTACATTTCTACAAAAAGTGAAGAAGCAGTAGTGGCTGTATTCTTGCAAACAAGCTCATGTAAAATGTGTAACATTATTGGAACCTGCTAAGGCTTCTATCAAAATAGTGACATCATAAATGAGGGTACAGATTCTTAAAGTCCTCTCACCCAGGGGTTAATTACTGATTGTTACAAAAAAAAAACAACAGTATCATTTATAGTATTCCCCCAAAATATTTTTCATTATTCAGCCCTCTTTTCCCATAATTTAAAGGGACATGAAACCCAAATTTTTTCTTTCATGATTTAGAAAGAGCATGCAATTGTAAAGACCTTTCTAATTAACTTCTATTATCTAATTTGCTTCACTCTTTTGATATTCCTTGCTGGAAAGCATATCTAGAAAGGCTCAGTAGCTTCTGATTGGTGGATGCACATAGATGCCTCGGGTGATTGGCTCACCCATGTGCATTGCTATTTCTTCAGCAAAGGATATCTAAAGAATTAAGCAAATTAGATAATATAAGTAAATTGAAATGTTGTTTAAAATTGTTTTCTCAATCTGAATCATGAAAGAAAAATTCGGGTTTAATGTCCCTTTAACTCTAAAAATAGTGACATCCCCCCCCCCCCGTTTATGAGGAATGGAGTCACACACTGCAGACTTCAGAAGCCTAACCCTGCCACATATCGATCTATAATTAGTCACAATAAATATAGTCTACACCAAACACAAATTTCAGAAGCAAAAAACATAATTTATGTAAGAACTTACCTGATAAATTCATTTCTTTCATATTGGCAAGAGTCCATGAGCTAGTGACGTATTTGATATACAATCCTACCAGGAGTGGCAAAGTTTCCCAAACCTCAAAATGCCTATAAATACACCCCTCACCACACCCACAATTCGGTTTAACGAATAGCCAAGTAGTGGGGTGATAGAAAAAGGAGTAAAAAGCAACAAAAAAGGAACTGGAAATATAATTGTGCTTTATACAAAAAACATAACCACCATAAAAAGGGTGGGTCTCATGGACTCTTGCCAATATGAAAGAAATGAATTTATCAGGTAAGTTCTTACATAAATTATGTTTTCTTTCATGTAATTGGCAAGAGTCCATGAGCTAGTGACGTATGGGACAGTAATACCCAAGATGTGGAACTCCACAGAAGAGTCACTAAAGAGGGAGGGATAAAATAAAAACAGCCATTTTTCGCTGAAAAATTAAATCCACAACCAAAAGAATACGTTTTTCTTATAATTGAAAAGAAAAAAACTTAAAACATAAGCAGAGGAATCAAACTGAAACAGCTGCCTGAAGAACTTTTCTACCAAAAACTGCTTCCGAAGAGGCAAAAACATCAAAACGGTAGAATTTAGTAAATGTATGCAAAGAAGACCAAGTCGCTGCTTCGCAAATCTGATCAACTGAAGCTTCATTCTTAAAAGCCCACGAAGTGGAGACTGATCTAGTAGAATGAGCTGTGATTCTCTGAGGCGGGGTCTGACCCGACTCCACATAAGCTTTATGAATCAAAAGCTCTAACCAAGATGCCAAGGAAATGGCAGAAGCTTTCTGACCTTTCCTAGAACCAGAAAAGACAAAAAATAGACTAGAAGTCTTCCTGCAATCTTTAGTAGCTTCAACATAATATTTCAAAGCTCTTATAACATCCAGAGAATGTAAGGATCTCTCCAAAGAATTCTTAGGATTAGGGCACAAAGAGGGGGCAACAATTTCCCTATTAATGTTGTTAGAATTCACAACTTTAGGTAAAAAATTTTGATGAAAAATCAGAAAAGGTGACTTACAAGAAAGAGCAGATAATTCAGAAACTCTTCTAGCAGAAGAGATAACCAAAAGGAACAACACTTTCCAAGAAAGTAGTTTAATATCCAAAGAATGCATAGGCTCAAAGGGAGGAGCCTGTAAAGCTCTCACGACCAAATTAAGACTCCTAGGAGGAGAGATTGATTTAATCACAGGCTTGATACGGACCAAAGCCTGAACAAAACAGTGAATATCAGGAAGATTAGCAGTCTTTCTGTGAAATAAAACAGAAAGAGCAGAGATTTGTCGCTTCAAGGAACTTGCAGACAAACCTTTATCCAAACCATCCTGAAGAAACTGTAAAATTCTAGGAATTCTAAAAGAATGCCAGGAGAATTTATGAAAAGAACACCATGAAATATAAGTCTTCCAAACTCGATAATAAATCTTCCTAGAAAAAGATTGACTCAGTGATTGATAATATGTTACAGGCTCGAAGAGAAACCTCTATGACTAAGCACTAAGCGTTCAATTTCCATACCTTTAAATTTAATGATTTGAGATCCTGATGGAAAAACGGTCCTTGAGACAGAAGATCTGGTCTTAAAGGAAGTGGCCATGGTTGACAACTGGACATCTGGACAAGGTCCGCATACCAGAACCTATGAGGCCATGCTGGTGCTATCAGAAACACATACAAATGTTCCATGATGATCTTGGAGATCACTTTTGGAAGAACTAGAGGCGGGAAGATATAAGCAGGTTGGTAAAACCAAGGAACTGCTAACGCATCCAGCAACTCCGCCTGAGGATCCCTGGACCTGGACAGGTACCTGGGAAGTTTCTTGTTCAGATGGGAAGCCATCAGATCTATTTCTGGAAGACCCCACATCTGAACAATTTGAAAAAACACATCTGGATGGAGTGACCACTCCCCCGGATGTAAAGTCTGACGGCTGAGATAATCCGCTTCCCAATTGTCTACACCTGGGATATGTACTGCAGAAATTAGACAAGAGCTGGATTCCGCCCAAGCCAGTATCCAAGATACTTCTTTCATAGCTAGGGGACTGCAAGTCCCACCCTGATGATTGACATATGCCACAGTTGTGACATTATCCGTCTGAAAACATATGAATGGTTCTCTCTTCAATAGAGGCCAAACCTGAAGAGCCCTGGAAATAGCACGGAGTTCTAAAAACAGAATTTATGCTTACCTGATAAATTACTTTCTCCAACGGTATGTCCGGTCCACGGCGTCATCCATTACTTGTGGGAATATTCTCTTCCCCTACAGGAAATGGCAAAGAGCACAGCAAAAGCTGTCCATATAGCCCCTCCTCAGGCTCCGCCCCCCAGTCATTCGACCGACGGTTAGGAGAAAAAAAGGAGAAACTATAGGGTGCCGTGGTGACTGTAGTGTATAGAGAAAGAAATTTTTCAAACCTGATTAAAAAACCAGGGCGGGCCGTGGACCAGACACACCGTTGGAGAAAGTAATTTATCAGGTAAGCATAAATTCTGTTTTCTCCAACATTGGTGTGTCCGGTCCACGGCGTCATCCATTACTTGTGGGAACCAATACCAAAGCTTTAGGACACGGATGAAGGGAGGGAGCAAATCAGGTTACCTAAACGGAAGGCACCACGGCTTGCAAAACCTTTCTCCCAAAAATAGCCTCCGAAGAAGCATAAGTATCAAATTTGTAGAATTTGGCAAAAGTGTGCAGAGAAGACCAAGTCGCTGCCTTACATATCTGATCAACAGAAGCCCCGTTCTTGAAGGCCCATGTGGAAGCCACAGCCCTAGTAGAGTGAGCTGTGATTCGTTCAGGAGGCTGCCGTCCGGCAGTCTCATAAGCCAATCGGATAATGCTTTTCAGCCAAAAAGAAAGAGAGGTAGCAGTAGCTTTTTGTCCTCTCCTCTTACCAGAGTAAACGACAAACAAAGATGAGGTTTGTCTAAAATCCTTTGTTGCTTCTAAATAGAATTTTAAAGCACGAACTACATCTAAATTGTGTAACAAACGTTCCTTCTTTGAAACTGGATTCGGACACAGAGACGGAACAACTATTTCCTGGTTAATATTCTTATTGGAAACAACTTTTGGAAGAAAACCAGGCTTAGTACGCAAAACGACCTTATCGGAATGGAACACCAGATAGGGTGGATCACACTGCAAAGCAGATAATTCAGAAACTCTTCTAGCAGAAGAAATAGTAACCAAAAACAGAACTTTCCAAGATAGTAACTTGATATCTATGGAATGTAAAGGTTCAAACGGAACCCCTTGCAGAACTGAAAGAACTAAATTTAGACTCCAAGGAGGAGTCATGGGTCTGTAAACAGGCTTGATTCTGACCACAGCCTGTACAAAAGCTTGTACATCTGGCACAGCTGCCAGGCGTTTGTGTAACAAAACAGATAAAGCAGAAATCTGTCCTTTTAGAGAACTCGCTGACAATCCTTTATCCAAACCCTCTTGGAGAAAGGAAAGAATTTTAGGAATTATAATTTTACTCCAGGAGAATCCTTTGGATTCACACCAACAGATATATTTTTTCCATATTTTATGGTAAATCTTTCTAGTCACAGGTTTTCTGGCTTGGACCAGAGTATCTATCACTGAATTTGAAAATCCACGCTTGGATAAAATCAAGCGTTCAATTTCCAAGCAGTCAGCTGCAGAGAAACTAGATTTGGATGTTCGAATGGACCTTGTACTAGAAGATCCTGTCTCAAAGGTAGCTTCCATGGTGGAGCCGATGACATATTCACCAGGTCTGCATACCAAGTCCTGCGTGGCCACGCAGGAGCTATCAGAATCACCGAGGCCTTCTCCTGTTTGATCCTGGCTACGAGCCTGGGAAGGAGAGGAAATGGTGGAAATACATAAGCTAGGTTGAACGACCAAGGCGCCACTAATGCATCCACTAGAGTCGCCTTGGGATCCCTGGATCTGGACCCGTAACAAGGAACCTTGAAGTTCTGACGGGACGCCATCAGATCCATGTCTGGAATGCCCCATAATTGAGTTAACTGGGCAAAGACCTCCGGGTGGAGTTCCCACTCCCCCGGATGGAAAGTCTGACGACTCAAGTAATCCGCCTCCCAGTTGTCTACTCCTGGGATGTGAATTGCAGATAGGTGGCAGGAGTGATCCTCCGCCCATTTGATGATCTTGGATACCTCTCTCATCGCCAAGGAACTCTTTGTTCCTCCCTGATGGTTGATGTAAGCTACAGTCGTCATGTTGTCCGACTGGAATCTTATGAATCCGGCCTTCGCTAGTTGAGGCCAAGCCTGGAGCGCATTGAATATCGCTCTCAGTTCCAGGATGTTTATCGGGAGAAGGGACTCTTCCCGAGACCATAGGCCCTGAGCTTTCAGGGAGTCCCAGACCGCGCCCCAGCCTAATAGACTGGCGTCGGTCGTGACAATGACCCACTCCAGTCTGCGGAAACTCATTCCCTGAGACAGGTGATCCTGAGTCAACCACCAACGAAGTGAGTCTCTGGTTACCTGGTCTACTTGAATCTGGGGAGACATGTCTGCATAGTCCCCATTCCATTGACTGAGCATGCACAGTTGTAATGGTCTTAGATTAATTCGAGCAAAAGGAACTATGTCCATTGCTGCAACCATCAATCCTATTACTTCCATGCACTGAGCTATGGAAGGCTGCAGAATAGAGTGAAGAACTTGACAAGCGTTTAGAAGCTTTGACTTTCTGACCTCTGTCAGGAAGATCTTCATTTCTAAAGAATCTATTATTGTTCCCAAAAAGGGAACTCTTGTTGACGGGGACAGGGAACTCTTTTCTACGTTCACCTTCCACCCGTGAGATCTGAGAAAGGCTAGAACAATGTCTGTATGAGCCTTTGCCTTGGAAAGAGACGACGCTTGAATTAGAGTGTCGTCTAGATAAGGTGCCACTGCAATGCCCCTCGGTCTTAGAACCACTAGAAGGGACCCTAGCACCTTTGTGAAAATTCTGGGAGCAGTGGCTAAGCCGAATGGAAGAGCCACGAACTGGTAATGTTTGTCCAGAAAGGCGAACCTTAGGAACTGATGATGATCTTTGTGGATAGGAATATGTAGGTATGCATCCTTTAAATCCACGGTAGTCATATATTGACCCTCCTGGATTGAAGGTAAAATTGTTCGAATGGTTTCCATTTTGAACGATGGAACTCTGAGGAATTTGTTTAGAATTTTTAAATCCAGAATTGGTCTGAAAGTTCCCTCTTTTTTTGGAACTACAAACAGGTTTGAGTAAAACCCCTGACCTTGTTCCGCTGTTGGAACTGGGTGTATCACTCCCATCTTTAACAGGTCTCCTACGCAATGTAAGAATGCCTGTCTTTTTATCTGGTCTGAAGATAAGCGAGACATGTGGAACCTTCCCCTTGGAGGAAGTTCCTTGAATTCTAGAAGATAACCCTGAGAGACTATTTCTAGTGCCCATGGATCCGGAACATCTCTTGCCCAAGCCTGAGCAAAGAGACAGAGTCTGCCCCCTACTAGATCCGGTCCCGGATCGGGGGCTACCCTTTCATGCTGTCTTGGTAGCAGCAGCAGGCTTCTTGTTCCAGCCTTGCATTGGTTTCCAACCTGGCTTGGCCTGGGAAGCGTTACCCTCTTGTCTAGAGGCCGCAGAGTTAGGAGACGGTCCGTTCCTGAAATTGCGAAAGGAACGAAAATTGGACTTATTCTTAGCCTTAAAAGGCCTATCCTGAGGGAGGGCATGGCCCTTCCCCTCAGTGATGTCTGAAATAATTTCTTTCAATTCTGGCCCAAAAAGGGTCTTACCTTTGAAAGGGATATTAAGCAATTTTGTCTTGGAAGATACATCCGCCGACCAAGACTTTAGCCAGAGCGCTCTGCGCGCCACTATTGCAAACCCTGAATTTTTCGCCGCTAATCTTGCTAATTGCAAAGCGGCATCTAAAATAAAGGAATTAGCTAACTTAAGTGCGTGAATTCTGTCCATGACTTCCTCATATGGAGTCTCCATATTAAGCGACTTTTCTAGTTCATCGAACCAGAAACACGCCGCCGTAGTGACAGGAATAATGCACGAAATTGGTTGGAGGAGGTAACCTTGCTGAACAAAAATCTTTTTAAGCAAACCCTCCAATTTTTTATCCATAGGATCTTTGAAAGCACAATTGTCCTCAATGGGAATAGTCGTGCGTTTGGCTAGGGTAGAAACTGCCCCCTCAACCTTAGGGACTGTTTGCCATGTGTCCTTCCTTGGGTCGACCATGGGGAACAATTTCTTAAATATAGGAGGAGGGACAAAGGGTATGCCTGGTTTCTCCCACTCCTTATTCACTATGTCCGCCACCCTTTTAGGGATCGGAAAGGCATCAGGGTGCACCGGGACCTCTAAGAATTTGTCCATCTTGCACAATTTTTCTGGAATGACCAAAGAGTCACAATCATCCAGAGTAGATAGCACCTCCTTAAGTAATGCGCGGAGATGCTCTAACTTAAATTTAAACGTCACAACATCAGGTTCTGCCTGTTCAGAAATTCTTCCTGAATCAGAAAGTTCTCCCTCCGACAAACCCTCCCTCACTGCCACTTCTGACTGGTGTGAGGGTATGACAGATAAACTATCGTCAGCGCCTTCTTGCTCCACTGTATTTAAAACTGAGCAATCACGCTTTCTCTGAAATGCTGGCATTTTGGATAAAATATTAGCTATGGAATTATCCATTACTGCCGTTAATTGTTGCATAGTAACAAGCATTGGCGCGCTAGATGTACTAGGGGTCGCCTGCGCGGGCATAACTGGTGTTGACACAGAAGGAGAAGATGATGAACTATCCCCACTACCTTCATTTGATGAATCATCTTGGGCAACCTTATTAAATGTGACAGTACTGTCCTTACTTTGTCTGGACGCCATGGCACAATTATCACATACATTTGAAGGGGGGACCACCTTGGCCTCCATACATACAGAACATGTTCTATCTGAAGGTACAGACATGTTAGACAGGCTTAAACAGGCTAATAATGCAAAAAAAACGTTTTAAAACAAAACCGATACTGTCTCTTTAAATGTTAAACAGAGCACACTTTATTTCTGAATGTGTGAAAAACTATGAAGGAATATCCAATCTTTACCAAATTTTCACCACAGTGTCTTAATGCTTTAAAAGTATTGCACCCCAATTTTCAAGCTTTAAACCCCTTAAATGAGGAAACCGGAGCCGTTTAATCAAATAACAATTTTAACCCCACTACAGTCCCAGCCACAGCGTTTGCTGCGACTTCACCTGTCCTTAGGAGTTATACGATACCAAATCAAGCCTTCCAGGAACGTTTTTAATGATCACCAGACCCTCTCACATGCAGCTGCATGCACTGCATCCAAAAGAAACTGCGCAATTATGGCGCGAAAATGAGGCTCTGCCTACTATAGCGAAAGGCCCTTCCTGACTTGAAAGGTGTCTAAACAACTGCCTGGCGCCTAAAAACGTTCCCCCACAATAAAAGTTTTATAAATCACCTCAGATTTCAATAAAAAACTTAAAAAAGGCAACCGATTTAGCCCACAAGAGTGTCAACCAGTGTATAGCCCATAATAAGCCTTCATTCTGTTAAGAGTCTAAGGAAATGGCTTACCGATCCCCAAGAGGGAAAATGACAGTCTTCTAGCATTACACAGTCTTGTTAGAAAATGGACTAGTCATACCTTGAGCAGAAAAGTCTGCTAACTGTTCCCCCCAACTGAAGTTCTCTGGGCTCAACAGTCCTGCGTGGGAACAGCAATTGATTTTAGTTACTGCTGCTAAAATCATACTCCTCTTTTAAACAGAACTCTTCATCCCTTTCTATTTTAGAGTAAATAGTACAAACCGGCACTATTTTAAAATAACAAACTCTTGATAGCAGAATAAAAAACTACAACTAAACACCACATACTCTTCACCATCTCCGTGGAGATGCTACTTGTTCAGAGCGGCAAAGAGAATGACTGGAGGCGGAGCCTGAGGAGGGGCTATATGGACAGCTTTTGCTGTGCTCTTTGCCATTTCCTGTAGGGGAAGAGAATATTCCCACAAGTAATGGATGACGCCGTGGACCGGACACACCAATGTTGGAGAAATATTGATTGGTAACCTCAACTCTTGAGATCTCCAAACCACTTGTGCTGTCAGAGATCCCCAGACAGCTCCCCAACCTGAAAGACTTGCATCTGTTGTGATTACTGTCCAGGTTGGAAGAACAAAGGACACCCCTTGAACTATACAATGGTGATCTAACCACCAAGTCAGAGAGAGTCGAACATTGGGATTTAAGGATATTAATTGTGATATCTTTGTATAATCCCTGCACCATTTATTCAGCATACAAAGCTGGAGAGGTCTCATATGAAAACGAGCAAAGGGGATCGAGTCCAATGCTGCAGTCATGAGACCTAAAACTTCCATGTACAAAGCCACTGAAGGGAATGACTGAGACTGAAGGTTCCGACAAGCTGAAACCAATTTTATTCATCTCTTGTCTGTTAGAGACAGAGTCATGGACACTGAATCTATCTGTAAACCTAAAAAGGTGACCCTTGTCTGAGGAATCAAGGAACTTTTTGGTAAATTGATCCTCCAACCATGTCTTTGAAGAAACAACACTAGTTGATTCATGTGAGATTCTGCAGAATGTAAAGACTAAGCTAGTACCAAGATATCGTCCAAATAAGGAAACACCGCAATACCCTGCTCTCTGATTACAGAGAGTAGGGCACCAAGAACCTTTGAAAAAATTATTGGAGCTGTCGCTAGGCCAAATGGAAGAGCGACAAATTGGCAATGCTTGTCTAGAAAAGAGAATCTCCGAAACCGATAGTGATCTGGATGAATCGGAATGTGAAGATATGCATCCTGTAAGTCTATCGTGGACATATAATGACCTTGCTGAACAAAAGGCAGAATAGTCCTTATAATCACCATTTTGAAAGTTGGCACTCTTACAAAACAGTTCAAAATTTTCAGATCTAGAACTGGCCTGAATGAATTTTTCTTTGGGACAATGAATAGATTTGAATAAAACCCCAGACCCTGTTCCTGAAACGGAACTGGTATAATTACCCCTGAAAGCTCTAGATCTGAAACACACTTCAGAAAAGCCTGAGCCTTCACTGGATTTGCTGGAATGCATGAGAGAAAAAATCTTCTCACAGGAGGTCTCATTCTGAATCCTATTTGATACCCTTGAGAGACAATGCTCAGAATCCAATGATTTTTGACAGAATCTGCCCAAATGTTCTGGAAAAATATTAATCTGCCCCACACCAGCTGAACTGGAATGAGGGCCGCACCATCATGCAGACTTGGGGGCTGGATTTAGATTCTTAAAAGGCTTGGATTTATTCCAACATGAAGAAGGCTTCCAATTGGAACCAGACTCCTTGGGAGAAGGATTTGTTTTTTGTTCCTTATTCTGTCAAAAGGAATGAAAACGATTAGAAGCTTTAGATTTACCTTTAGATATTTTATCCTGAGGTAAAAAAAACTCCCTTCACCCCAGTGACAGTTGAAATAATGTAATACAACTGAGAACCAAATAAATTGTTACCTTGGAAAGAAGAGATAGTAATCTAGACTTAGATACCATTCAAGCATTCAAATATTTGAGCCACAAAGCTCTTCTAGCTAAAATAGCTAAAGACATAGATTTAACATCAATTTTGATTATATAAAAAATAGCATCACAGATAAAATGATTAGCATGTTGAAGCAAGCGAACAATGCTAGAAAAATCAGAATCTGTTTCCTGTTGCGAAGCTTTCCAACCAGAAGGTTGATGCAGCTGCAACATCAGCTATAGAAATTGCAGGCCTGAGAAGATAGCCAGAAAATAAATAAACTTTCCTTAGATAAGATTCAAGTTTCCTATCTAAAGGATCCTTAAAGGAAGTACTATATTCCATAGGGAATTTTTGGCAAGAGTAGAAATAGCCCCATCAACTTTGGGGATTTTTTCACAAAACTCCAATCTGGCTGCTGGTAAAGGATACAACTTTTTAAACCTATAAGAAGGAATAAAAGAAGTAGCAGGCCTATTCCATTCCTTTGAAATCATGTCAGAAATAGCATCAGGAACTGGAAAAACCTCTGGAGTAACCACAGGAGGTTTATAAAAAGAATTCAAACGTTTACTAGTTTTAATATCAAGAGGACTAGTTTCCTCAATATCCATCTTAAAGAGATAAGTAGATTTGTCAGTGTCAGTATCTGAGGTAGGATGTTCTAAATCAGATAGATTCTCATCAGAGGAGGATAATTCAGTATGTTTGATGTCATTTGAAAATTCATCATCTTTATGAGAAGTTTTAAAAGACCTTTAACGTTTATTAGAAGGCAGAATGGCAGACAAAGCCTTCTGAATCGCATCAGCAATAAAAGCTTTTATATTCACAGCGATATCATGTACATTAGATGTTGAAGGAACAACAGGCATAGTAATAGTACTGATGGATACATTCTCTGCATGTAAAAGCTTATCATGACAACTGTTACATACTACAGCTGAAGATATAATCTCTGCTAATTTACAACAGATACACTTATCTTTGGTAGAACTGTGATCAGGCAGCAGGAATCCAACAGTGGTTTCTGAGACAGGATCAGATTGAGACATCTTGCAAATGTAATAGAAAAAAACAACATATAAAGCAAATGGATCAATTTCCTTATATGGCAGTTTCAGGAATGGGAAAATAATGCAAACAGTATAGCCCTCTGAGCATAGAAAAAGGCTAGAGGCACATAGGAAGTGGGGTTTAAATAACAAAATTATTTGGCACCAAGTATGACGTGCAACGCAAAATTAAAATTTTTTGGGGCTAACAACATCCGGAAATGACGCAACTCGCGTCATAGCAGAAGCAACCTTGTGCAAGGAAACCTGGCATCAACTAAGACGCCGGAAAAGACGAATTTGCGTCACCGAACGTACCTTCGTGCCAAACAATTCTCACGCCAAGAATGATGCAATAAATATCAGCATTTTACGGCCTCGCAAGCCTAAATTTTGCCCACGAAAATTTATGAAAACAGTCAATTTTTAAGAAAAGACTATACCCAAGGTAAGAAAAAATTACTTCCTAAATATGTTTTTCCAAATTTTGAAACTCATAGTCTGCAAAAGGAAATATACATAAACCTGACTCATGGCAAATATAAGTATAATACATATATTTAGAACTTTACATTAATACATAAAGTGCCAAACCATAGCTGAGAGTGTCTTTAAGAAATAAAAACATACTTACCGAAAGACACCCATCCACATATAGCAGATAGCCAAACCAGTACTGAAACAGTTATCAGTAGAGGTAATGAAATATGAGAGTATATCGTCAATCTGAAAAACAGAATTTATGCTTACCTGATAAATTACTTTCTCCAACGGTGTGTCCGGTCCACGGCGTCATCCTTACTTGTGGGATATTCTCTTCCCCAACAGGAAATGGCAAAGAGTCCCAGCAAAGCTGGTCACATGATCCCTCCTAGGCTCCGCCCACCCCAGTCATTCGACCGACGGACAGGAGGAAATATATATAGGAGAAACCATATGATACCGTGGTGACTGTAGTTAGAGAAAATAATTCATCAGACCTGATTAAAAAACCAGGGCGGGCCGTGGACCGGACACACCGTTGGAGAAAGTAATTTATCAGGTAAGCATAAATTCTGTTTTCTCCAACATTGGTGTGTCCGGTCCACGGCGTCATCCTTACTTGTGGGAACCAATACCAAAGCTTTAGGACACGGATGAAGGGAGGGAGCAAATCAGGTCACCTAAATGGAAGGCACCACGGCTTGTAAAACCTTTCTCCCAAAAATAGCCTCCGAAGAAGCAAAAGTATCAAATTTGTAAAATTTGGCAAAAGTGTGCAGTGAAGACCAAGTCGCTGCCTTACATATCTGGTCAACAGAAGCCTCGTTCTTGAAGGCCCATGTGGAAGCCACAGCCCTAGTGGAGTGAGCTGTGATTCTTTCAGGAGGCTGCCGTCCGGCAGTCTCATAAGCCAATCGGATAATGCTTTTAAGCCAAAAGGAAAGAGAGGTAGAAGTTGCTTTTAGACCTCTCCTTTTACCAGAATAAACAACAAACAAGGAAGATGTTTGTCTGAAATCTTTAGTAGCTTCTAAATAGAATTTTAGAGCACGGACTACGTCCAAATTGTGTAACAAACGTTCCTTCTTTGAAACTGGATTCGGACACAACGAAGGTACAACTATCTCCTGGTTAATATTTTTGTTGGAAACAACTTTCGGAAGAAAACCAGGCTTAGTACGCAAAACCACCTTATCTGCATGGAACACCAGATAGGGCGGAGAACACTGCAGAGCAGATAACTCTGAAACTCTTCTTGCAGAAGAAATTGCAACCAAAAACAAAACTTTCCAAGATAATAACTTAATATCTACGGAATGTAAGGGTTCAAACGGAACCCCTTGAAGAACTGAAAGAACTAGATTTAGACTCCAGGGAGGAGTCAAAGGTCTGTAAACAGGCTTGATCCTAACCAGAGCCTGAACAAATGCTTGAACATCTGGCACAGCTGCCAGTCTTTTGTGAAGTAAAACAGATAAAGCAGAGATCTGTCCCTTCAGAGAACTTGCAGATAATCCTTTCTCCAAACCTTCTTGTAGAAAGGATAGAATCTTAGGAATTTTTGTCTTGTTCCATGGGAATCCTTTAGATTCACACCAACAGATATATTTTTTCCATATTTTATGGTAAATTTTTCTAGTTACAGGCTTTCTAGCCTGAATCAGAGTATCTATTACAGAATCTGAAAACCCACGCTTTGATAAAATCAAGCGTTCAATCTCCAAGCCGTCAGTTGGAGGGAAACCAGATTCGGATGTTCAAATGGACCCTGAACAAGAAGGTCCTGTCTCAAAGGTAGCTTCCATGGTGGAGCCGATGACATATTCACCAGGTCTGCATACCAAGTCCTGCGTGGCCACGCAGGAGCTATCAAGATCACCGAGGCCCTCTCCTGATTGATCCTGGCTACCAGCCTGGGGATGAGAGGAAACGGTGGGAATACATAAGCTAGGTTGAAGGTCCAAGGTGCTACTAGTGCATCTACTAGAGTCGCCTTGGGATCCCTGGATCTGGACCCGTAGCAAGGAACCTTGAAGTTCTGACGAGACGCCATCAGATCCATGTCTGGAATGCCCCATAATTGAATTATTTGGGCAAAGATTTCCGGATGGAGTTCCCACTCCCCCGGATGGAATGTCTGACGACTCAGAAAATCCGCTTCCCAATTTTCCACTCCTGGGATGTGGATCGCAGACAAGTGGCAGGAGTGATCCTCCACCCATTGAATTATCTTGGTCACTTCTTTCATCGCCAGGGAACTCCTTGTTCCCCCCTGATGATTGATATATGCAACGGTCGTCATGTTGTCTGACTGAAACCTTATGAATTTGGCCTTTGCTAGTTGAGGCCAAGCTCTGAGAGCATTGAATATCGCTCTCAGTTCCAGAATGTTTATCGGGAGAAGAGACTCTTCCAGAGACCATAGACCCTGAGCTTTCAGGGATTCCCAGACCGCGCCCCAGCCCACTAGGCTGGCGTCGGTCGTGACAATGACCCACTCTGGTCTGCGGAAGCTCATTCCCTGTGACAGATTGTCCAGGGTCAGCCACCAACGGAGTGAATCTCTGGTCTTTTGATCTACTTGAATCGTCGGAGACAAGTCTGTATAATCCCCATTCCACTGTCTGAGCATGCACAGTTGTAATGGTCTTAGATGAATTCGTGCAAAAGGAACTATGTCCATTGTTGCAACAATCAATCCTATTACTTCCATGCACTGCGCTATGGAAGGACGAGGAACAGAGTGAAGTACTTGACAAGAGCTTAGAAGTTTTGATTTTCTGACCTCTGTCAGAAAAATCCTCATTTCTAAGGAATCTATTATTGTTCCCAAGAAGGGAACTCTTGTTGACGGGGACAGAGAACTTTTTTCTTTGTTCACCTTCCATCCGTGAGATCTGAGAAAGGCTAGGACGATGTCCGTATGAGCCTTTGCTTTTAACATGGACGACGCTTGAATCAGGATGTCGTCCAAGTAAGGTACTACTGCAATGCCCCTTGGTCTTAGAACCGCTAGAAGGGACCCTAGTACCTTTGTGAAAATCCTTGGAGCAGTGGCTAATCCGAATGGAAGTGCCACAAACTGGTAATGCTTGTCCAGAAAAGCGAACCTTAGGAACTGATGATGTTCCTTGTGGATAGGAATATGTAGGTACGCATCCTTTAAATCCACGGTAGTCATAAATTGAGAAATTTGTTTAGGATCTTTAGATCCAAAATTGGTCTGAATGTTCCCTCTTTTTTGGGAACTATGAACAGATTGGAATAAAATCCCATTCCTTGTTCTCTTATTGGAACTGGATGTATCACTCCCATCTTTAACAGGTCTTCTACACAATGTAAGAATGCCTGTCTCTTTATTTGGTTTGAAGATAATTGAGACCTGTGGAACCTTCCCCTTGGGGGTAGTTCCTTGAATTCCAGGAGATAACCTTGAGAAACTATTTCTAGCGCCCAAGGATCCTGAACATCTCTTGCCCAAGCCTGAGCAAAGAGAGAAAGTCTGCCCCCCACTAGATCCGGTCCCGGATCGGGGGCTATCCCTTCATGCTGTTTTGGTAGCAGTGGTAGGCTTCTTGGCCTGCTTACCCTTGTTCCAGCCTTGCATTGGTTTCCAGGCTGGTTTGGGTTGTGAAGTATTACCCTCTTGCTTAGAGGACACAGAATTAGAGACTGGTCCGTTTCTGCGAAAGGGACGAAAATTAGGCTTATTTTTAGCCTTAAAAGACCTATCCTGTGGGAGGGCGTGGCCCTTTCCCCCAGTGATGTCTGAAATAATCTCTTTCAAATCAGGTCCAAAAATAATGTTTTACCTTTGAAAGGAATGTTAAGCAATTTTGTCTTGGAAGACACATCCGCTGACCAAGACTTTAGCCAAAGCGCTCTGCGCGCCACGATAGCAAACCCTGAATTTTTCGCCGCTAATCTAGCTAATTGCAAAGCGGCATCTAAAACAAAAGAGTTAGCCAATTTAAGTGCTTGAACTCTGTCCATAACCTCCTCATACGAAGATTCTTTACTGAGCGATTTTTCTAGTTCCTCGAACCAGAAACACGCTGCCGTAGTGACAGGAACAATGCATGAAATTGGTTGTAGAAGGTAACCTTGCTGTACAAAAATCTTTTTAAGCAAACCCTCTAATTTCTTATCCATAGGATCTTTGAAAGCACAACTATCTTCGATAGGAATAGTAGTGAGTTTGTTTAGAGTAGAAACCGCCCCCTCGACCTTGGGGACTGTCTGCCATAAGTCCTTTCTGGGGTCGACTACAGGAAATAATTTCTTAAATATAGGGGGGGAACAAAAGGTATGCCGGGCCTTTCCCACTCTTTATTAACTATGTCCGCCACCCGCTTGGGTATAGGAAAAGCGTCGGGGGGGCACCGGAACCTCTAGGAACTTGTCCATCTTACATAATTTCTCTGGAATGACCAAATTGTCACAATCATCCAGAGTAGATAACACCTCCTTAAGCAGTGCGCGGAGATGTTCTAATTTAAATTTAAATGTCACAACATCAGGTTCAGCTTGATGAGAAATTTTTCCTGAATCTGAGATTTCTCCATCAGACAAAACCTCCCTCATGGCCCCTTGAGATTGGTGTGAGGGTATGTCAGAACAGTTATCATCAGCGTCCTCTTGCTCTTCAGTGTTTAAAACAGAGCAATCGCGCTTTCTCTGATAAGTAGGCATTTTGGATAAAAGATTTGCTATGGAGTTATCCATTACAGCCGTTAATTGTTGCATGGTAATAAGTATTGGCGCACTAGATGTACTAGGGGCCTCCTGTGTGGGCATAACTGGTGTAGACACAGTAGGGGATGATGTAGTATCATGTTTACTCCCCTCATTTGAGGAATCATCTTGGGCAATATCATTATCTGTGGCATTACTGTCCTTACTTTGTTTGGACACTATGGCACAATTATCACATAAATTTAAATGGGGAGACACATTGGCTTTCATACATATAGAACATAGCTTATCTGATGGTACAGACATGTTAAACAGGCTTAAACTTGTCAACAAAGCACAAAAAACGTTTTAAAATAAAACCGTTACTGTCACTTTAAATTTCAAACTGAAAACACTTTATTACTGAATATGTGAAAAAGTATGAAGGAATTGTTCAAAATTCACCAAAATTTCACCACAGTGTCTTAAAGCATTAAAAGTATTGCACACCAAATTTCAGAGCTTTAACCCGTTTTTACATTTAACCCCTATACAGTCCCAGCTATATGCTTTGCTGAGACCCAACCAAGCCCAGAGGGGAATACGATACCAAATGACGCCTTCTATAAGCTTTTTTCAGTGATTCTTAGCTCCTGACACATGCATCTGCATGCCTTGCTCTCCAAAAACAACTGCGCATTAATGGCGCGAAAATGAGGCTCTGTCTATAACTAGAAAGGCCCCCATCTGAAAAAGGCGTCTAACACAGTGCCTGCCGTTTTTCTAAACGTTCCCCAAGATTATAATACCAATTATTAGTTAGAATCTGCATAATATGCCTAGTAAAGCAATCGTTTTAGCCCAGAAAAATGTCTACCAGTTTTTAAGCCCTTTTTGAAGCCCTTTATTCTTTTATGTTTAACTAAGAAAATGGCTTACCGGTCGGTCCCCATGAGGGGAAATGACAGCCTTCCAGCATTACATGGTCTTGTTAGAAAGTTACTTCATCTCAACAGTCCTGTGTGGAAACAGCAATCGATTTTAGTTACTGTCTGCTAAAATCATCTTCCTCTTACAAACAGAAATCTTCATCCTTTTCTGTTTCAGAGTAAATAGTACATACCAGCACTATTTTAAAATAACAAACACTTGATAGAAGAATAAAACTACATTTAAACACCAAAAAACTCTTAACCATCTCCGTGGAGATGTTGCCTGTGCAACGGCAAAGAGAATGACTGGGGTGGGCGGAGCCTAGGAGGGATCATGTGACCAGCTTTGCTGGGACTCTTTGCCATTTCCTGTTGGGGAAGAGAATATCCCACAAGTAAGGATGACGCCGTGGACCGGACACACCAATGTTGGAGAAAGGGAGGTAGGAGATGAATCTCTACAACCGATAACAGAGAACCTATGAAAAGATTTCCCGCAAGGAAAACCATAGAATTCAATAGGTGATACTCCCTTCATGTCCCTCTGACATTCACTGTACTCTAAGAGGAATTGGGCTTCAAAATGCTGAGAAGCGCATATCACAGAAGAAAATCAAGAACAAACTTACTTCACCACCTCCATAGGAGGCAAAGTTTGTAAAAACTGAATTGTGGGTGTGGTGAGGGGTGTATTTATAGGCATTTTGAGGTTTGGGAAACTTTGCCCCTCCTGGTAGGATTGTATATCCTATACGTCACTAGCTCATGGACTCTTGCCAATTACATGAAAGAAATGGCTTCTCTTTACTCTCTCATTGGCATTGCAAAACAAAGCTCTTGAGTAGTGTTAAATTTTGACATGTGCAAAAGTGGCCAGGCAAATAGGTTCTCTACTTGCGAACCTGTCCGCCGGATATGTTTCATGTCTGACCGGTACATTCATTTATTAACATATCAGTAAAAAAAAAAAAAAGTCTTATAATTACGTATGATCAGCTCTCTAACAGAAGCAGAGCTAACCAACTCTATGCTAACTGGAATGCCCCGCTGTGGTAGGAGTACTTGATCAGCACAAGCTTCTTGTAGGTTCTTCTTCCCAGTGGGGAAGTGCAGTGTTCCCACAGCTGCTATTTTAATCATGTCAGCTAGTTTTCAATAAGGCACTTTGTATGACTTAAAAAGCAAAGATGTGTTTCATTAATCACACCTTGTTTGGAAAAAGAAAAATGACAACATAATCTCGGGAGCTGGTGTGTATCTGGTGTGAATGGTATCACTAATGGGCATTTTGTTCTTAATGATTCGTTACAGTCCGTGTGACAATATAATCAGGTATTATGACCACTGGAGGCAAAGTGCAGTCTCCTGCCTAATCACACTGTAATAGAGCAGTATGCACCCGGCAATGAGCAAAGCTTTTTACCCAACTAAACCACAGGGTAGGGAAATAAAAATAAAATTATTACTGCAAAAAAGCATCTCAGTTTCACAAACATCTAATGCTGTAATTACCCCACAGTCAGATTATTTGCTTTGGTTAGCATAAATACCTTTTTAAATGAATCAGACAAACATCATTTGCTTTTCAGAAAAGAAGCCAATGAGTTAGTTAATCACTTAAGCACAAGTGATTATATAATGATAACCTAGGACAGTGCACAAGCAGCAAATCAGGACTTGCCAAATCCTATGACCCAATCTTACCTCTGGCTCCTAACTTTATGCATTGTTCTGCATATATTTATATCTATCTATCTATATATATATATACTGTGTATATATATATATATATATATATATATATATATATATATATATATATATATATATATATATATATATGAGGCTTACATTTTTAGTGGTCCTGTACGACTTAGAAATTGCAGCGGACGACTTAGAAATTTGGCTTTTTCCTGTCTTTAACATTGAGTGGACTACTAACTTTTTCCCTCTAGGTTAGTAGCTTTTAACCAAACCATTGTGATATTTTTCCTCCCCTATATACATACTGTATATATATATAAATATATATATATATATATATATATATATATATATATACATATACATACATACACACATACATACATACATGGCTGGCTCTTGAATATTATACTGTACCCCCAGCAGTAAATGGATCTCCAGTTTACAAGTACTACTACTAATTTAGTTTAATTACATTACTTTAGCACCATTTGCATTCCCTGTTATGCTGCAGGTAGCAAACAAAATACATTTTAACAAACCGTTACAAAACCGGAAAAATAAATGCTCAATGGGAGAAATCACCTAAACAACGAGGCAGTCATTATACAGCCTCTCTATTTAAAGTGGTATGAAAGTCATAATACAAATTTCATAGTTCAGACACAGCATGCAGTTTTATAAACTTTTGATTTTACTTGTATAATCAAATTAACTTAATTCTCTTTGTATCCTTTTTTTAAAAGCATATCTAAGTAGGTTTAGGATCAGTAATATACGACAGAGCTAGAGAGCTGATTGGTGGCTACACACACCACCTGTCATTGGCTCACAAGATGTGTTCAGCCATCTCCCAGTAGTGCATTGCTGCTCTGAAGCTGACTTTAACCCCTGCGATAGTGCAATAATAAAATGATCTAACAGATAAAGCATTGTAATGATTGTAATCATTAAAACAAAACACCTGAAAAAACCCTCTATAGGTGTTGCCGTCAGCCACTGCCAGCTCTATACTATATATATCTTTTTTTGTACAGCTGGTGATTTAGCAAATTGCATGACTACACCACTACTTGTATTACAGGCTATGCAAGGTAGATGTAAAAAAAAAAAAAAAAGGGCACCCCCCCAAAAGTAAACAGAGCATTGCGGTTTGACTACCAGGAGATACCAGGCACATAGTAAAGCTCACAAACAACTTTGCAGGGACGTAAAGGGGCAAGTGACCGCTTTCCCAGGGGCTGGATCACTACAACAAAATACTGCCTTCAGAAAGGATCGGCATTGGGGACATACTTGTAATTGTTCCATAAATAAAAAGTAATAAAAAAACAAACATATAAATAACTACATTTTTTTAAAACAAAATAAAATAAAGAATCTTATGCACATATATTTTATGACAAAGATACACGCACTTACGTCTTTTTATACCTTCACTTTAATATTAGAGATAACATAAATTATGCTTACCAGATAATTTCTTTTCCTTCTGTACAGGGAGCGTCCACAGCTGCATTCATTACTTGTGGGAAATACAGAACCTGGCCACCAGGAGGAGGCAAAGACACCCCAGCCAAAGGATTAAATACCTCCCCCACTTCCCTCATCCCCCAGTCATTCTGCGGAGGGAACAAGGAACATTAGGAGAAATATCAGGGTGAAAAAGGTGCCAGAAGAAAATTAATTAAATTTAGGGCCGCCCATTGGAGAACACAGACGGGAGCTGTGGACTCTCCCTGTACAGAATGAAAGGAAATTATCTGGTAAGCATAATTTATGTTTTCCTTCTTAATATAGGGAAAGTCCACAGCTGCATTCATTACTTGTGGGAAATAATACTCAAGCTACAGAGGACACTGAATGCTAACGGGAGGGAAAAAGGAGGCTGCCCAAATCTGAGGGCACCACAGCCTGCAACAAACCCATTATCCGGAAGGCTGCTTCAACAGAAGCAAAAAGGAACAAGAATGTTAGGAGGACCAAGCAACCGCCCAACAATCAGAACCATAAAGATCCCATGCCAGAGACTCCAAAAGACGTCACTTCTCTCGAACTGAGCCATAAACCTCTAAAGGAGGCTAGTGTCCCACTTTCTCCGAGGTCAAGAGAAGAACACTCCCCTGCTAACAATAAGGAAGTCAACTAAGTCACCCAAAACCTTGCACTTCCCAGATATGAATATACAACAGAGAAAAACTGTCTATGGTAATGTAGTTTGAAAAGACCATCAAGGCAAGATTCCCAGAAAAAGGAAGAACCCTTCCCAGTATGACAATAAAAGTAACAAACTTAGGGAGAAGCACCTAACAAAGCTCGAAAATAGCCTCCTTAAACGGAAATCCCAATAAGGAGTATGGATTGGAATATTGCAATAGTGACTATGGCACGTAGAGAATATTCTACAGATAGAATAGATCATTGAAGAGAAAAGAAGGAGCAGTAGATATCATTTGTCTGCCTGACCGTAATCAGTGCCCTAGCAAAAAGAACTGAACGCCTGAAGTTCAATGAACCTCTGGGACGGGAGAACAAACATAGTATCTAAAATCTGCTTGCGAGCCCACATACCAGGGCAAGGAGCTACAGCTTATTTCAACCTGCAACCTTCCGCTTATTAGGCAGCTAAGCTAACCGTCAGGCAATTACAGCTGGCTGCCCCATCGAACAAGAAGTAGCTAGGAAGACCCTTCTCCAGGGCATCCTGGAGGAGAACTAAGAAGAACCCCTAGAAATCAAATATAGAGTCAAGATGAACTAGCTCCTCCCGACAAAAACAGGGGGGTCCTCCACCCTAAGATAGATGATGAGGGACCAGCTACGCGCTGAAGGAAAGGACTGAACCTTTCAGAAACACACCTTCTCACGGCTAAGACCAAGCGGCCTCACGCAATCCGCCTCAGAAGACAAAACGATCCCATGACGCCAAAGGGGCCGTGACCCTGCAGACCTCTGCAACAAGGCAACTCCCATAGCGGAGAAACCCCTAAACTGCGATACAAACTCACTGGCACAACCAAAGCAATCAGACTCACTGACGCCTGCTCCTGTAGGATCAAGTCATCCTCAAACAAAAGTGACATGGTCGAAAAAGATTAAAATAGACCTCCCAAGCACCGTTAAGGATTCAATAGTTCTGTCTAAGGATCCCTGACCACGACTCCCTAAGGGGAAAACCTGGGATAGGTACAGACGCCCTGAGAATCTCGATCAGCTTCCTCAGCTACACATTCAAAACCCTTCGGGTATCCAGATCAAAGAAATGAGTGTAGGAAAACATCCGTTCCTGAAAGGTACGCAGAGAAAGACGATCGCTGACAATGAGCCGTAGGCTGGATGAACTCTCTGTTTCAGAAAGAGATCCACCCACTTAGAGGAACCAACTGGAACAAACCCAGAAGACCAGATCCTTTAAAGCAGAATGCTCGTCTAAAGACCCCTAGGAATAATCGGAAGGAAACTCCTAATCCACGGATCCCCATAAGACACTCTCTCCCCACTGACAGGGAAGTGACAAAGTCAAATCCGCCCCGGGAGAGCTAAAAAAAAAAATTTCCTCAGGACAGGGAGATCTGGACCGAAAACTGGAGATCGCATCCCCCAACCGGTACTCCGGTTAAGACAGCTTCAACAACAATGCCATGCCGAAGTCTCGGCCTGGGCTAAACACATCACCCTCCCCACAGCGCCAACAAAGGCCTGAAGGAAAACTGCAGGGCATAAACCGATGAAGTAACCCTAAAAATCTCCTAGCAGACGATGGAAAGAAAACAAAATTTATGCTTACCTGATAAATTTATTTCTCTTGTGGTGTATCCAGTCCACGGATTCATCCATTACTTGTTGGATATTCTCCTTCCCAACAGGAAGTTGCAAGAGGATCACCCACAGCAGAGCTGTCTATATAGCTCCTCCCCTAACTGCCACCTCCAGTCATTCAACCGAAGACAAGCAAGAGAAAGGAGAAACTATAGGGTGCAGTGGTGACTGTAGTTTAAAAATAAAAAACACCTGCCTTAAAATGACAGGGCGGGCCGTGGACTGGATACACCACAAGAGAAATAAATTTATCAGGTAAGCATCAATTTTGTTTTCTCTTGTAAGGTGTATCCAGTCCACGGATTCATCCATTACTTGTGGGATACCAATACCAAAGCTATAGGACACGGATGAAGGGAGGGACAAGGCAGGCGCTTAAACGGAAGGCACCACTGCCTGTAAGACCTTTCTCCCAAAAATAGCCTCCGAAAAAGCAAAAGTATCAAATTTGTAGAATTTAGAAAAAGTATGAAGCGAAGACCAAGTCGCCGCCTTGCAAATCTGTTCAACAGAAGCCTAATTTTTAAAAGCCCATGTGGAAGCCACTGCTCTAGTGGAATGAGTAGTAATTCTTTCAGGAGGCTGCTGGCCAGCAGTCTCATAAGCTAAGCGGATCATAGTTCTTAACCAAAAAGAAAGAGAAGTTGCTGAAGCCTTTTGGCCCCTTCTCTTTCCAGCGTAGACAACAAACAATGCCGATGTTTGACGAAAATCCTTAGTAGCTTGTAAATAAAACTTCAAAGCACGAACCACGTCAAGATTATGTAATAGACATTCCTTCTTTGAAGAAGGATTAGGACACAGTGACGGAACAACAATCTCCTGATTGATATTCTTATTAGATACCACCTTAGGAAGAAACCCAGGTTTGGTACGCAAAACTACCTTATCTGCATGGAAGATCAGATAAGGGGAATCACACTGTAAGGCAGATAACTCTGAAACTCTTCGAGCCGAAGAGATAGTTACCAAAAACAGAACTTTCCAAGATAAGAGCTTGATATCTATGGAATGCAGAGGTTCAAACGGAAACCCTTGAAGAACTTTAAGAACTAAATTTAAACTCCATGGCGGAGCAACAGGTCTAAACACAGGCTTGATTCTAACTAAAGCCTGAGAAAACGCCTGAACGCCTGGAACATCCGCCAGACGCTTGTGCAAAAGAATAGACAGAGCAGAAATCTGTCCCTTTAAGGAACTAGCTGACAATCCCTTCTCCAATCCTTCTTGGAGAAAAGATAATATCATGGGAATCCTGACTTTACTCCATGAGTAACCCTTGGATTCACACCAATGAAGATATTTACACCATATCTTATGATAGATTTTCCTGGTGACAGGCTTTCGAGCCTGAATTAAGGTATCAATGACCGACTCGGAGAAACCACGTTTTGATAAAATCAAGCGTTCAATCTCCAAGCAGTCAGGCGCAGAGAAATTAGATTTCGATGGTTGAAAGGACCCTGAAGTAGAAGGTCCTACCTCAGCGGCAGAGTCCATGGTGGAAGGGATGACATGTCCACCAGATCTGCATACCAAGTCCTGCGTGGCCACGCAGGTGCTATCAAAATCACCGAAGCTCTCTGCTGCTTGATCTTGGCAATCAGACGAGGGAGCAGTGGAAACGGTGGAAACACATAAGCCAGGTTGAAGGACCAAGGCGCTGCTAGAGCATCTATCAGCGCTGCCTTGGGATCCCTGGACCTGGATCCGTAACAAGGAAGCTTGGCGTTCTGATGAGACGTCATGAGATCCAGTTCTGGTTAGCCGAAAAGTTAAATCAACTGTGCAAACACCTCCGGATGGAGTTCCCACTCCCCCGGATGAAAAGTCTGTCGACTTAGAAAATCCACCTCCCAGTTCTCTACTCCTGGGATATGGATAGCTGATAGATGGCAAGAGTGAACCTCTGCCCATAGAATTATTTTTGAAACCTCCAACATTGCTAGGGAACTCCTTGTTCCCCCTTGATGGTTGATGTAGGCTACAGTCGTGATATTGTCCGACTGAAATCTGATGAACCTGACCGCAGCAAGCTGAGGCCAAGCCTGAAGAGCATTGAATATCGCTCTTAGTTCCAGAATGTTTATCGGAAGGAGTGCCTCCTCCTGAGTCCACGAGCCCTGAGCCTTCAGGGAGTTCCAGACTGCACCCCAGCCCAGAAGGCTGGCATCTGTCGTTACTATTGTCCAATCTGGCCTGCGGAAGGTCATACCCTTGGACAGATGGACCCGAGATAGCCACCAGAGAAGAGAATCTCTGGTCTCTTGATCCAGATTTAGTAGAGGGGACAAATCTGTGTAATCCCCATTCCACTGACTGAGCATGCAAAGTTGCAGCGGTCTGAGATGTAGGCGGGCAAACGGCACCATGTCCATTGCCGCTACCATTAAGCCGATTACTTCCATACACTGAGCCACTGAAGGGCGAGAAGTAGAATAAAGAACATGGCAGGAATTTAGAAGTTTTGTCAACCTGGCCTCTGTCAGGTAAATCTTCATTTCTACAGAATCTATCAGAGTTCCTAGGAAGGAAACTCTTGTGAGAGGGGATAGAGAACTCTTTTCTTTGTTCACTTTCCACCCATGAGACCTCAGGAATGTCAGCACAATGTCCGTATGGGACCTGGCGATTTGAAAATTCGACGCCTGTATCAGAATGTCGTCTAGGTAAGGGGCTACTGCTATACCCCGCGGCCTTAGGACCGCTAGGAGTGACCCTAGAACCTTCGTAAAGATTATTGGTGCCATAGCTAACCCAAAGGATAGAGCCACAAACTGGTAATGCCTGTCTAGGAAGGCGAACCTGAGAAACCGATGATGATCTCTGTGTATCAGAATGTGAAGATAAGCATCCTTTAAGTCCACGGTAGTCATATATTGACCCTCCTGGATCATAGGTAGGATGGTTCAAATAGTCTCCATCTTGAAGGATGGGACCCTGAGAAATTTGTTTAGGATCTTGAGATCTAAGATTGGTCTGAAAGTTCCCTCTTTCTTGGGAACTACAAACAGATTTGAATAGAAGCCTTGCCCCTGTTCCTCCTTTGGAACTGGGTGGATCACTCCCATAACTAGGAGGTCTTGAACACAATGTAAGAATGCCTCTCTCTTTATCTGGTTTGCAGATAATTGTGAGAGATGAAATCTCCCTTTTGGGGAAGAAGCTTTGAAGTCCAGAAGATATCCCTGGGACACAATTTCCAACGCCCAGGAATCCTGGACATCTCTTGCCCAAGCCTGGGCGAAGAGAGAAAGTCTGCCCCCTACTAGATCTGTTTCCGGATCGGGGGCTGATCTTTCATGCTGTCTTAGAGCAGTCAAATAACATAACATAACATAACCCCACTGTTCAATAATCCCCCTCAGGAGATATTAACCCGATTCCATAAAGGAGTCCCACTGTGACCCTGTCTTCTATCGTTATTCATGTGTGTAAAAATTGTAACAATTTTACAGGAATCTATGCCGTGGAACAGCAACACGGTCCTTCAAGTTTGACAGATTGTAGCAGCGCTTCTGACATGGACTTGAGTGAAGAAAGAAGGCAGCGAAACTCATCAACGCTGACTGATTATGGAGCTGTTAATAGGAGTCTATATGGTGTCGCAGAAAGACTCTCCCTCTCTGCATCTCCAGACTCTAACTATCACCAATGGTCTCACTGAGAGGCTGACAAGACTACTTAAAACTCCAGTCCTATCTCGAAGGGCAGATACCCTTCCTAAGGAACTACTCCGAAATCTTCTGACACTTCTCTGCCAACCTCCTGTGACGAAAGGCAAAGAATGACTGGGGGACGATTGAAGTGGAGAAGGTATTTAAGCCTTTGGCTGGGTTGTCTTTGCCCCCTCCTGGTGGCCAGGTTCTGTATTTCTCACAAGTAATGAATGCAGCTGTGGACTCTCCCTGTATTAAGAAGGAAATCTAGAGTTTGTGTATCACAGCCACAAACTAAATATTCACTGAAGCTTAATGGGAAAAAATAAATCAATTTACAATAAACCACTATCTTTTACATACTCCGTTCACTGCATTCAAAAAGAGTCTTTTCATTAAAAGGCCAAAAGGTGCATAATCTATTTTTGGAATAGTTCCATATGCAATATAATATAACAGAGTGTGGCACAATGTTTTCAATTGGAAAACACACTGCTATTATTGTATTTCAGAGTTAAAAAGGCAAAATCCTCACAGAAGCAAACAAATAAAAAAACATCAAAACGCAATAAAAAGTCCGTAGTAAACTTTACACAAGATAACAAAATGGAATATATCTGCCTAAAGAAACACTTGGTACTTAACGTTCCAATTGACTTAGTATCAAATTGTCTTTAACCTTTAAGCAGGGATATAAACTCAGGCGAGTGCACGTGTCTGGAGCACTATATGGCAGCAGTCTTGCAAGAATGTTATCCATTTGCAAAAGCACTGGATGTCAGCTCTATTTGCTACCATGTAGTGCTGCAGACACCTACCTAGGTATCTCTCCAACAAAGAATACATTAGGAACAAAGAAAATTTGACCATAGAAAAAAATGGAAACTTGTATGCTCTGTTTGAATCACAAAATACAAATTTTTGGGTTTCATATACCTTTAAAGTGGCATTAAACTTAAATTTTAAATTCTCCAAAAATGTGTATATTTGAATGGATGAAAACATCACAATATATTTTGCTGCAAAAATTGTGCTTGTTCTACAAAATGCTGCAAATTGCCTGGACTTGGAATGGAAGATATATAGAGGGCGACTCCTAGTGCAGATCAGTTAGCTTTAAATTCTCCCACTAACAACTCCCCTTGGAAGAATACTCACACAGTGGGAAGCACACTATAGTGCTAATGCAGCCTGCTGGGTATATTGCAGTGGCCCAGCGCACATATACACTCTGGTAATAAACAGTTCCAAGGTTTTTTTGCAGGATGTTCCAATAAAACAACAGTTTTCTCTTTTTGTCTCAAATTGCCTGGACTTGCTACATTCTATGCAGTGCACCACCTAATTTATAGCTATATATATATATATATATATATATATATATATATATAAAAGCAACAATCAAAAGAGATGAGATAAACTCACCAGCGTAACTGAATAGTCTTTTTAGAACAATGTGCAGAGTTTTGTCATAATTTCAGAAGACATGGAGATAGATATGATCAATACAACTTCACAGTGATGTTCGGCAGCGTTCCTATGCTATAAAACCTTTATACCCATATCATTTAATACATTCTATGAACTCAACAATGGATTATTAGACTAATGCATGACGGGTTTAAAAATACTGTAGGTTACATCACAAAAGTAATATTATGTGCTTTATTTATTTTCATTTCTTTTCTACCTTAAAGGGTGTGATAGGTATCAGTGAGTTTATTTATATACAGAAATGAGTAGTAAGCATGGCTCCCTGTCTCTAGGTCAAGTCCTATAATATACAGTAGTGTATCATATACTCAAGTACACTATTTTATATTACTGGGGGGTAGGTATAGGTGTTTTTTTCCAGAATTTGGCATTCTGCTAAACAAATGCTAAATATGGCCACTGGCAGCAGCATTTGGCTATTTTCAGCATCCAATATATCAGTGTGCAAATCCAGATCTTTATGTGTTGCACTCTCAGACGGATATATCTACCCCCGAAAAGTGTCAAATGCTGCCACTTGTCGCCATATTCGTCAAGTCTCCCCATGCCTGCTGTGGAGACTTAAAGGGACACAGAACAGTTTGGAATCCCAAGACTTTTCAGTAGTCTTGCAATAAATTAAAATTAAAGGGACAGTATACACTCATTTTCATATAACTGCATGTAATAGACACTACTATAAAGAATAAGATGCAAATATACTGATATAAAAATCCAGTATAAAACTGTTTAAAAACTTACTTAGAAGCTCTCAGTTCAGCTCTGTTGAAAAATTAGCTGGAAAGCCCACGGCAAGTGGGAAATAAGACACTACCCCCCCCCCTTCTTTTGCATATGAAAAGACCCTTTACACAAACAGGAGCAAGCTGGAGTAGGTATCTGACGGTATTCTGATAAAACTTTGGGGCTTGGTTAGGAGTCTGAAAATCAGAGCAATGTTATTAAAAATAAGCAAAACTATACATTTAAAAAAAAAACTAAAAAAAAACAACTTTATGGGCTATATAAATAGATCATCTACAAAACATGTATGCAAAGATAAAATAAGAGTATAATGTCCCTTTAACATACCAGTTGAGCACAAAAACTTTTGCTGCAAATGTTTTTTATGGTCGAACCCCCAATATTTGCCTTATATGAAAGGGCCAATCTAGGTGTGTTACTGGAGTAGACATCTCAGAATGTGCATGGAGTTACAACACCCTTTAAGTATTTATCCTGTCCTCTGCTGGGGACAATAAGGGACAAATACATATGACCTGGGGACAATTAGGGACAAATACATATGAGCTAGGGTCATTTAGTGACAAATACATATGAGCTGGGGACAATTAGGGACAAATACATATGAGCTGGGGTCATTTAGTAACAAATACATATGAGCTGGGACAGTAAGGAACAAATACATATGAGCTAGGGTCATTTAGTGACAAATACATATGAGCTGGGGACAATTAGGGACAAATACATATGAGCTAGGGTCATTTAATGACAAATACATATGAGCTGGGACAGTAAGGAGCAAATACATATGAGCTAGGGTCATTTAATGACAAATACATATGGGCTGGGACAGTAAGGGACAAATACATATGAGCTGGGGTCATTTAGTGACAAATACTTATGAGCTGGGGACAATTAGGGACAAAAACATATGAGCTGGGGTCATTTAGTGACAAATACATATGAGCTGGGGACAATTAGGGACAAATACATATGAGCTGGGGACCATTAGGGACAAATACATATGAGCTGGGGTCATTTAGTGACAAATACATAAGAGCGGAGGACAATTAAGGACAAATTCATATGAGCTGGGGATAGCAAGGGATAAATACATATGAGCTGGGGAGAGCAAGGGATAAATACATATGAGCTGGGGAGAGCAAGGGACAAATACATATGAGCGGAGGACAATTAGGGACAGATATATTTTAGCTGGGGACAGTAAGGGACAAATAAATATGAGCTGGGGACAGTAAGGGACAAATAACATATGAGCTGGGGACAGTAAGGGACAAATACATATGAGCAGAGGACAATTAGGGACAGATACATATGAGCGGACGACAATTAGGGACAGATTCATATGAGCTGGGGACAGTAAGGGAAAAATACATATGAGTGGAGGACAATTAGGGACAGATACATATGAGCTAGGACAGTAAGGGACAGATACATATGAGCTGGGGACAGTAAGGGACAAATACATATGAGCTGGGGACAGTAAGGGACAAATACATATGAGCTGGGGACAGTAAGGGATGAATACATATGAGCAGAGGACAATTAGGGACAGATACATATGAGCGGAGGACAATTAAGGACAGATACATATGAGCTAGGACAGTAAGGGACAGATATATATGAGCGGAGGACAATTAGGGAAAGATACATATGAGCTGGGGACAATTAGGGACAAATACATATGAACGGAGGACAATTAGGGACAGATACATATGAGCGGAGGACAATTAGGGACAGATACATGTGAGCTGGGGACGATTAGGGACAAATACATATGAGCGGAGGACAATTAGGGACAGATACATATGAGCTGGGACAGTAAGGGACAGATACATATGAGCGGAGGACAATTAGGGACAGATACATTTGAGCTGGGGACGATTAGGGACAGATACATATGAGCGGAGGACAATTAGGGACAGATACATGTGAGCTGGGGACGATTAGGGACAAATACATATGAGCTGGGGACAATTAGGGACAAATACATATGAGCTGGGGTCATTTAGTGACAAATACATAAGAGCGGAGGACAATTAAGGACAAATTCATATAAGCTGGGGATAGCAAGGGACAAATACAT